>NC_142514.1:188667500-188912077 GCF_057876585.1 Rhinolophus sinicus | reverse complement strand
CCCTGCCAAAACCCTAACAACAACCCTAACCCTAACCACAACCCTAACCCTAACAACAACCCTAACAACAACCCTAACAACAACCCTAACAACAACCCTAACAACAACCCTAACAACCCTAACAACCCTAACAACAACCCTAACCCTAACCTAACCCTAACAACAACCCTAACCCTAACCCTAACCCTAACAACAACCCTAACCCTAACAACAACCCTAACCCTAACAACCACCCTAACAACAACCCTAACCCTAACAACAACCCTAACCCTAACCCTAACAACAACCCTAACCCTAACCCTAACAACAACCCTAACCCTAACAACAACCCTAACCCTAACCCTAACAACAACCCTAACAACAACCCTAACAACAACCCTAACAACCCTAACAACAACCCTAACAACAACACTAACCCTAACCCTAACCCTAACCTAACCCTAACCCTAACCCTAACAACCCTAACCCTAACCCTAACAACAACCCTAAACCTAACCCTAACAACAACCCTAACAACAACCCTAACAACAACCCTAACAACCCTAACAACAACCCTAACAACAACCCTAACCCTAACCCTAACAACCCTAACAACAACCCTAACCCTAACCCTAACAACAACCCTAACCCTAACAACAACCCTAACCCTAACAACAACCCTACCCCTAACCCTAACCCTAACAACAACCCTAACCCTAACAACCCTAACCCTAACAACAACCCTAACCCTAACAACCATAACAACAACCATAACAACAACCATAACAACCATAACAACCATAACCCTAACCGTAACCCAAATACCAAAACTTCTAACCCCAACCCAGAACCCTTCAACCTAAACCCCTTTCCTATGAACTTGGAACCCAAAAAAACCTGAATGCCTGAGACTTAAACTCAATCCCTAAACCTGAACCCCTAACCCCAAGCCCCTGGATTCTGTACTCCAAAACCTAAATCCAAATGTGAACCCTGCACCCAAACCTAAAGGCCAAACACCGAAACTGTATCCGGAACCCCTGAAACCCGAAAATCAGTACCCAAAACTCGAACACAAACACAAACAACAAAAACGAACCCTGAAACCGATTCCCAAAACCATAAACACGATACCCGAACCCTGAACACTGAACCCCAAAATCTTATACCCGGAAACTCAAACCAGAACAAGAGACACGAACCAAACCAAATCCCTAACCACAAACAGAAAGCCCTAAACCTCAACCACGAAGCTCTGAACCCCAAAACCCAAACCCTGAACCCTGAAAAACCGTTACCCCAAAACCAGAGCCAAAACACAATCCCTAAACAGAGCCTGAAACCGAAACCTCTATACCCTAACCCTGAACCCGTGAACCCCAAATTAATGTACCCAGAAACTCAAATCAGAACAAGATCACCGATACCAAACCCAAACCTCTAAACATGATCCAGGAACCATGAACCCCAAAAACCTGTACCACGAACCCCAAAGACATGTACCCCAAAACAGGACACAAACACAAACCCCAAAATTAAACCGCAAGATGGAACACACCAAACCCCAAAACCCACAGCCATAGCACGAACCCTAAACCCCTATACCATAAACCTCATACCCAAACAGCATCCCCAACCCAACCCCCAACCCTGAAACCAAATCCAAATGCTGATAGCACAAGAAAAAAAATGAGAAACAAAAACTCATAGACAGACAATACTTTAATATTTACCACAGGGTAAGGGGGGCGGGGGGTGGGAGATGAGGGTAAGGGGGATAAAATATATGGTGATGGAAGGAGAACTGACTCTGGGTGGTGAACACACAGTGGGATTTACAGATGATGTAATACAGAATTATACACCTGAAATCTATATAATTTTACTAACAATTGTCACCCCCAGTAAATTTTTAAAAAAAAACACTCAAAAAAACAAAAAACCCGCACACCCTAACCCTAAACCCAACATCTAAACCTACCCCTGAACTGTAAACTTTAACCCTAATCCTAACCTTAAACATAAACCGTAAACTTTCACCCTATCCCTAACCTTAATCTCACGAGATAGGAGCTCAAGAGCCCAGCGTGAGAGCCACGGGCCATATTCACGCGAGAGCCAGGAGAGCGAGAGACGCCAGGATGTTTACCCACCACCGGAGGTGTAGTTTGTTTAGAGAGCTTTGCTCAGCTCGGTGTTTGCCGTGGAGACACTGCTACTCTGGGGACGGCATCGACTGCCGTCTATACCTGCTTCTTTCAGTATTTCCCAGAGAAACACTGGACAAGGGAAGAGAAGGTAAGGAGGGGCTTCCTGTGCTGCCGAGTCGCTGAAGGGGGTGTTGAGCCCCGGCGGACAGAGCGGAGGCCGGGCTGGGTGTGGAACCAGGGCTGGTGTTTGTTATGTGAAGCGAGACAGGGTTCAGGGTCATTGTTCTAGGAGCGGCTGTTTATTGTTTTCACTGCCATTCGTGTAGGTTTCATTTTAAGCTCCATTTTGCTTCCTTGATGTATGTGGTTTATGTCAATTCCACTGTGTTGCTTATGATTTTTTGTCTTTTCTCGAGTGACCTGGATGAGTCCATTAAAACTCCTACTGTGTCTGCTGACACATTTCTAGTTACTCACGTCACCTGAGGCCCAACGGCTGCTGATGTAGTCTTCACACATTGCCTTTTAATAAAACGGTGATTGCAACAGGGGTGAACAGCTTCACCTCCTTGAGTGAACTTGGATATGCATAGGGCTTGGACGCTATGAAATGCATGTCTTTCTGCTGTCATGGTCCGGTTTTGACATTGTTGTGTAGAATTGTAATTTACTTTCCATTAATTTCAAACGTGAAAACTTTGAATAGCATTACAGGTACTATGTCTGCACTCAAATTATGCAGCTGCATAGCATCTGTTGATACACAAGTTTTTAAAATTGAGGAAATAGCATTTGTCCATTATTTATTACTTCTGCTTTGGTGTCAGATTACAGAAACCATGGTCAAGTCCTAGGTCAGAAATTCATCACGATGTTTTCTTTTAGCTTTCTTAATCTAATCTCATACATGTAAGACTTTGATCTATCTCAAGTCAGTATTTTATGGTGTAAGTTAAGGGCACGATTTGATTCCTACACCTGGGGATACTCCATTGCCCATCACCATTTTTTTGAAAAGACTCTTTACCTAAATGAATGGTTTCCTCCTATGACAAATGACTGAAGATGGATGCATTGATTTTTGAGGTCTTCATTCAGTTGCATTCTATGTCTCTAGAAATGCATCACATCGTGATCTTTCTGTCAGTGAGACTGGACATATCACCGTGACCACAGAAAACTATAATGGTGCAGAAAATCTATCACCTGGAGATGTCCTAGCTGTCCTAATGTACCACAAGGCATCATTCACGCGTTCGTGGTGATGCTCATATAAATACTACAGTGCTGCCTGTCATCTAAAGAATGTACTTAATGTGAAAGTGTACATATTTGGACTTAACAATTTGAACAGATGTGTGAAACGGGAAAAGTGATGGGAGATTGGAAGTTCCGGGCCCCACATACATTCATAGGGCCTCACCCCTCCAGGATAGTAAATGTGTTACAGAAAATGATACAGTTAAATTACACAAGGGCAAATCGTGACCTGCTTCATGTAGGCTATTGAGTGGTCTGTGATCTTTCTGTGATGCTCCTGTAAAAACAGTGAACCAAATGCGGTGGGTAGGAAGCATTGGTTATTCTACTTTGTCTTCAAAAATGATGAACTTTAGACATCGATATCTATGCATAGAATGGCTGCTTCTACTATTTTTCTTGGTAACTGTCGTGCACTTACAGTCTGGGCAATTCAATGGGGCTTTGACCTTCCTGGGATAACCGATGTGCCCTTCAATAAGTGAAAAGTTTTTCATAATATATCTTAGTCACATTTTTAACGTAAAAGGTGGATCATCTGCAGCTTTAAGTCAAAAGGTAGAAAAAGGGGCATCTGCATTATGTTTTAGGTTCAGTATTCTGCAGTTTGTACCATTCTCTAAACGCATGAAACTAATAAAAAATTCTCTTTGTATTTAACAGAGCAGACGTCAGTTTTAACTCTTAGCTCAGAGAATATCCAAACCTGTTTGGAGTGAACTTGGTAAACCTCTGTATCTACCCTGCAGGTACTACGTCTTCGAAGACGAGGTGGAACGTGCTTTTGTACCTGCTTTACTTCAGTATCTCTTCAGGAACTGTGGAAAAGAAGAAAAAGGTAAGGAGAATCTTCCTGTGTGTATAGTCTGCTGAGAGGTGGGGAACAGCTTATCTGTTATCTGAAAACGAGGCATAGAAAGGAATTGGTGTGAAAAATCATGGGTTTTTTTGTGGTATCAGTAAGTATTCAGTGCTGATTTTTTTGGATGTGGCTGTCCAGTGTTAATAGTGCCGTTTATGTGAGTTCAGTCATGGGCTCCTTTATGCTCTATGATCTATGTCTTTGGTTTTATGCCAATGCCACACTGTTTTTGCTACTATACTTCGTGGTCTAGTGATCTGGAACACTGGAAATAAAAATCTGATTATGTCTACCGCATCCCAGGTCACCCACGTCACCCGAGGCACAGTGGCTACTGATACAGTCTCCCAACAGTGCCTCTAATTAGCTTCGCCTCTTTGGGAGAGTTGGGTCTGCATAGGTCTTATCCCCTCTGACAGACTTGAATGTGTTCTGCTTTTCTGGCATAGTATTGATGTGGTTGTTTCAAATAGATTACTATGCAGTTATTACAAAGTTATGGAAAACTTTCTATAGCACTAGATTCTTTCTGTGCTCAGATTTCAGGGTTCGGTCCCTAGTCGGGCTCTGCATCTGATATCCGGGGTTCGAGACTGGTTGGGTCCAGCTTCAAGTCTGGGCCCATGTGTGTGGGATATGTACAGCTCTGGCTCCAAGGTTTGACGTCTGCAACCTAGTATCCGTGGTCCGGCATCACATGTGAGGCTCTGGCGGTTGGTGTCCAGCATCCGTGATGTCTAGCTTGTGTTCTGGCTTTGAGACTGGCTCAAATTGGGGTCCGGTTCTACTCTGCGACATCCGATCGATGTCCCGGGGTCTGTTGTCCAGCGTTGGAAAAATGGTTAGGTACCCAGTACAGATTCGGGAACACAGGATGTGTGTCCCGAATCTAGCATTGGCAGCAGGTGTCTGTCAAACTATGATCGTTTACCATGATTCAATGTCAAAAGGAATCCCCAAATTGGGGTTGTGGTGAAGATGGAAATTGTATTCAGTGCAAATAGCTCTATTGTGATACAGCATTGCTGTGAGAATAGCATAGCTGTGGAGCGGCTCAGTAGTGTTACAGCTCAATTATGGATCATCGGAGCCCTAAGTAGAAGAGACCCTGAGGTGAGTTCCCTCTCTGGCTAGACACTTCTGCTCTACGTTCCTCCATGACCTCCGGCGTTGTCTGGTCCTGTCTGCTTTGCCCCTGAGAGACATCGTTCATGTGCAGTGCACTGTGGGAGGCAGGCGGTTTCCTGCCAGACTCTCCCTGAAGTGTGGTTTGTGTAAAAACCGTGTGTGAAAATGGCTGCTGGGCTACCTTTTTAACAATTTGAGGCGTTAGCCGGCCTTGACACTTAAGGAGATGTCTTCTTTCTCAGAGCTTACGTCTGTGTTCTTTTTGCATGTGAGGGGCACGGGTAAATGAAACATGGCTGCCAGAGTCTCCTGAGAGCAATTAGGCAACAGAAACATAGCTGTCAGAATCTCGGGACAGCAGAGTTTCACACTAGAAACTTGTCCTCTGAAATATCCCAAGAGCACTTCCGTGTGAAAAACATGGCCACCAAAATCTCCCGAGAGCACTTTCGCTTGTAAAATATGGCGCCGAAATCTCACGATAAATATGGCCGAGAT
Source organism: Rhinolophus sinicus (assembly GCF_057876585.1). Lineage (NCBI taxonomy): Eukaryota > Metazoa > Chordata > Mammalia > Chiroptera > Rhinolophidae > Rhinolophus > Rhinolophus sinicus. Next base: position 188,906,200 of record NC_142514.1, on the reverse strand, counting down.
CTCCCAAGAGCACTTTCGCTAGAAAATATGGCGCCGAACTCTCGCGATAAATATGGCCACCGAGATCTCCCGACAGCACTTTCGCGGAAAAACATGGCGCCGAAATCTCGCGATAAATATGGCCGCCGAGATTTCCCGACAGAACTTTCGCGGGAAAACATGGCGCCGAAATCTCGCGATAAATATGGCCGCTGAGATTTCCCGACAGCACTTTCGCGGGAAAAACATGGCGCCGAAATCTCGCGATAAATATGGCCGCCGAGATTTCCCGACAATACTTTCGTGGGAAAATATGGCGCCGAACTCTCGCGATAAATATGGCCGCCGAGATTTCCCGACAATACTTTCGTGGGAAAATATGGCGCCGAACTCTCGCGATAAATATGGCCGCCGAGATTTCCCGACAGTACTTTCGTGGGAAAATATGGCGCCGAAACCTCACGATAAATATGGCTGCTGAGATTTCCCGACAGCACTTCCGCATTAAAATATGGCTGCCGAAATCTCGCCACAAACACAGCCGCCGGTATCTCCCGACAGCACTTACGCGTGAAAAATATGGCCGCCAAAATTGCGCAAGAGCAGAGGTTCACGCGTGAAACATGGCCACTGGAGTCACGGGAGAACAGCAGTTTGCACAATAAACATGGTCGTGGGAATCTCATGAGAGCAGAGGGTCACACCAGAGCTGGGGCCGCTAGAGAATCAGAAGAGAGGCCTCTGCCGTGACAGACGCCATGATGCCTTTCATGTCCTGCAGTGGTATCTTCTGTGAGGGAACTGGTTTTTTCACTGTATCTATCCTGGACGCTCTCCGGCTGGGACACGACGTGGGATTTCCTTCTGTACCTGCTTTACCTCTCTGTCTCCCCGGGAGGCACGAACGAGAGCCAAAGGTAAGGAGACTATGCCGACTCTGCGGTTCGCGGGAGGTGTGTTGGCCAGTGTTGGCCACTAGAGGGCCCAGCACTGAAAAGACATAGTAGTGAAAATTGTTGGTTTTTATTTCTGGCGTAAAATAGCGTTCAGTGCTGTTGTTTTGCATACAGCTGTCCCATATTCCCAGTGTCGTTTCTGCTGCTTCAAATTTGACTGGATTCTGCTCCACTGATCTCCGTGTTTGATTTTATGCCAATACCACCCTGTTTTGGTTAATATAGGTGGTTTTTGGAATAGTAATATGGAAAACTGGAATTAGAAATCTTGCTGTCTCCAAAAGCCCAGATCATCCACGTTACCCAAGGCGCTAATACGGTCTCCCCACAGTGACTCTTACGCCAAGGGCAGTTAGCTTCACCTCTTTTGGAGAACTGGGTCTGCGTAGGGCTTGTGCTGTGTAATAAACTGGGATGTCTTTTCCACTATTTCGGTGTGGTGTTGACATGGTTGTTTAGAATTATTACTTTCCAGTGATTTCAAAACCATAGCCATTCTACTGTGTGTGAAAGGGGTATCGTATTGTGATTTCAATTTTCATTTACACGAGTAATAATGTTTAACATCTGTTTGAGTGTGTTTTTTGCCCATTGGTTTCTTCTATGGGGAAGGGTGTGTTCAAGTCTATTTTCAGCCACAAAAAAATAAACTGATAAATACCCTAACTACAGAGATGAACTTCTGTGGTAAAAGTGCCTGAAAATTAGTTTTGTTTTGTTTTACTGTAATGTAACTGTTTGGCATTAAGCTTTTGATTGCTGAGGCATATAAAATATACTTGGGCCTCAGGAGTATGCCTCTAAAATATACTTGGGCAGGTACACAGCCACAGAGAGAGCCAGGCTGCCTCACCCATAAATTTCCCCTTTAAAAAAACCCAAGTTGACCTAAATTTCTACCTGCTAGAGTGACCCAATAAACAGTGAATCTCTGAAACCCAAGCTACTCCCAACATCTACCCCTAAAAAGTAAGAAATGCAGGTCTGCACATGCACTCCCTCTATACCCAGGACCTTACCGTGTGGCCCGGGACAGTCATAGACCTTCCATGGGCTGTAAATTATAAACCTTGGTTTTTTTTCCCCTCAAAGTTCCCTGATAGTTGTTGCTGAGGTCATTCTTACAATCATAGTAATAACAAGGGCAGGTCCAGCCACATTGGTTCAGGTCAGGGAAATGTCTACAGTGGCTCACGACAAGTGACGAGGACCCCAGGCATCCATAGGCAATAGCATCGTGACAGACCAGCTCAGACCAACGCAAAGCAACCTTGGCAGAACGCTAAATGACAGCCAGATAGAAAAGACTGCCGATTGAATGCTTCACTTTATATGGATTTATATAGATGTCCAGATTAAGTACACTCCTAAAAATACAAAGTAGAGTAATGGTAGCTAGGGGATAGGGGAAGGAATGGAGTCACTGTGAATGGCGACAGGGTTTCATTTTGGAGTGATGATAATGTTCTGGAATTTCACAATGGTAAGATTTGCACAACTGTGTGAATACCGGGGTCCCCTTGATCCATGTTTTCTCACTTTCCGTGGTCAACTTTGGTCCAAAATTATTACATGGAAAATTCCACTAAATAAATTGTAAGTTTTAAAATGCAGTGTTCTGAGAAGCATGATGACATCCAGTGACATTACGTACTTTTTCACCCAGGATGTAAATCATGCCTTTCTCCAGCGTACACACGCTATATATTATCCCTGCATATTAGTGACCTGGGTTATCAGGTGGACTGCAGCGGTACTGCAGTGCTTTTGTTCCAGTGACCCTCGTTTTACTTAATTATGGATCCAAAGTACAAGAATAGTGATGCTGGCAATTCTGATACACCAAAGAAAAGCCATAAAGTTCTTCCTTTAAGTGAATATATAGGTATGGTTCAGTACTATCTGAGGTTTCAGGCATCCATTGGGGGTCTGTCAATGTATCATCCATAATTAAATGGGAACGATTATGCTGAAAGTGACACAATGATACACTTTAAAATGATGAATTTTATGGAATATAGATATTATACTTCACTAACTCTCCTAAAAAGAGAGCAATTTTTTAACCTCAAAGATTTTGAGTAATTTGATAGTTTTTCAACAGTCATCTCATCAAGATTTACAACATTTCCACTGCCCTGGAAGACAGTCTTTTAAATGCCAGGCTTAATAGAAACTAGCTGGAGTCTCATAGTATCTTCTGCATTCAATCTACATCTTGTACTTGTGGAAATGCATTAAGGAAATATGGACACGCCCAAGTATGTCGTAGAAAAAGGACAGGTAGTTTAATATACTTATCCAGTAACTGTGGATATTGCTCTTAGACAGTAAAAACTGAACAAGGGATAATTTAGTAGCAACGTACAGTCTGAGATCATACAGATGTTGACCTTAAACAAAAAGTCAACTAGCTATTCCTTCAACAACCAAAAAAAAGGTTTATTTGGGAGAAAAGGGAGAATTCCCACCCAGGACATGCAGCCGTGGACAGCCGTGCTGCCAGTCCCCAGCAGAAAAGCAGAGATTCTTTTCTAGGAGTTTGGAGAGCTGTGATAACCAAGGGGCTCTTCCTGTAGGGCTTTGCCATCCGTGTAGCAGTGAGAGCTCCCCCTACATGCCCTCCCCATTCCACTCTTGGGCGAGGGTCTGTATTTTTTTTACACAGGCAAACTTTTTTTGCTGTATTATATTACAATCCATTGGTCTAACGTGCACTTTAAATCGTAGTTTCGAGCATGATTTTGTAACATCATGCACTGGTTATTTCAAAAAACTATGGGTTCGATGACCTATGCAGATCTCACGAATGTGAACACATTTCATTTTACATCAATAATCATATTCATCACTATCGTCAGTCTTAAGTACTTGGAAGCTGTGACGTTCTCAGTGGCAGATACAACTTTTCCAAAATTCTGTTTTTCATTTGAAGCTCAGTTTTATATTGCCAAGAAACGCTGTTATTTATTTTGCATGAATTTTCCTTCATGCAAAGTTGAGCTTCCAAATCTTATGATCACACAAGTGCTCTTTCTGGGGACAATTTAAATACAAATTGTAGAATATTTGTTACATACATATAAGACAGGTAATCAAAAGTTGAGATCTTATAAAATTATTTTTTAACACTCCATTAAGGACATTCTGAAGTGAAATATGTCACATTTCTTAAAACTGTGAATGTGGTCATGAAGAATAATAACATAGCTACTGATTAATCAACTCTAGTACCATTTGCTTGATGCATAATGAGTAGCAATAGTTTTACTGACTATAGTTTTTGCAAATCAAGGGAAATAATGCAAATAATCGGTGGAAATCCAACAAAGATGTTAAATCTGGGATTATCAGTGATAACTGTAAAATTCTTTCGTCTTTTCTGTCTGGGTGAAATTTTTCATAATAACACATTGGGGGAGAAATATAGTAGACAGCAGGACAGATGTGGACTATGATCTATTGTTTGCCAAGTCCTGGTGAATTACCCTAGGCCAATACATCACTGTCTCATTCTTAGAGCATTACGGTGAGCCGTGACAAGTAGTAGGTCAAAATACTTCTTATTCTTCTTCAAAGTGGTCTCGGTTATTTTAATTCCTTTGGTCTTGCATGATATTTTAGACTCTTGATTACCCACTTCCACATATACCACCCTTTGTGTATATTGTGATTTGTCTGTTAGGATGTATCTCCATGTGCCAAGCACGGTGTCTTCATTATCCAAGGACTATCCTCTCCCCTTCCTCTTTGCTAAAAGATGACTATGTCTTTACTTATTGGTTGGTGATAAATGTATGACACCTGCCCATTTGTGATTCACTGGATGAAGGTTGACGTCGTCATTGATTCATTCAGCACTTGAGAAATATTTCTCGAATGCCTGGTATGAGCCTGCCACGATTACTAGGCACAGAACATACATCAGTAACTAATATTCCGTGTGATAAATTCATTGAGGCGGGAAACACATAATAAATGATATAAATATTGATTTTTTTTAAAGGTAACAAGTACTCTGGAAAAACTAGAAATAACCAACTAAAGAGGATTGACAGTGCCAGTGGTGTAGCTGCAATGTTAAATAAAGCAGTGCCTTAGTTTCCTAGGCCTGCTGTAACAAGTACCACATAGTGTGGACTTAAAAAAAAATGTATTGTGTCACAGTTCTGGAGGCTATATGCCCATAATCAGGGTGTTGGTAGCATTGCTTCCTTCTTAGGGCTGTGAGCGAAGGATTGTGTTATAGGCCTGTCTCCTTCACTCGTAGACCTGTCTTCTCTCTGTGTCTTCACATCATCTTTACTCTGTGTGTGTCTGTGTCCACATTTCTCCTTTTTTAAAAAATAAGGACAACAGAGGTATTGGATTGGTGATCTAATGACCTCACTTTACCTTGATGACCTCTGTAAAGACCCTTTCTCCAAAAAAGGCCGCATTCTGGGCCTGGGGGATATAACTTCCGAGCGTGAGTTTTGGGAGGACACAATTCAATGCTTAACAGACAGTCAGGATAGAATTCATTTATTTATAAGGTGATACACACTAAATCTAATCTTTTTCCATAGGACTGTGTGATTGAGTGAACTTTGTCACTGAAAATATCTAAACTGTAATTGCTGATGGACGTAACCAAAAGCGGTTGGTCTTTCAAACTGTTTGAAGCCCAAAATCTGTGGAATCTCTATTCCCTTGCCATCCATCTCTTAAATTCATCTCATTCTTGGAATAACTTGCCAACTGCAACCAATAGCTGTTTTATACACCATTACTTTGTTTTTGCTTGATTCCTATACAGCTGCTGAGACACTAGCAACATAGTTAGTTTGGAACTGGGCTAAGGACAAAGTTAACTAAATCAATTTCTTTCATTTCCTGCCATGTAATAGGAAAGCCTGTGCCATGGGTTTCATCAGTGTGTGCTTAATGAAGGGATGAATGTTAAGATACATTGACCCCCCATGTGCCTATAGCTTTGGACACTGTGATGCTGGGGTTTTTTAATTCGTCAGGGCTTTCCCATTCCTCTTAGTAAATTGCCAAGATCCTTAGCCAGATGTGGAGGCAGCAAGGAGTTTCATAAAATAGTGCAGCCTCTGGATTACGGAGCCAAAGTGATCTGGGTGTGAACCCTGGCCCCTCTATTTCTTATTGTGCAACCTGGCACAGGTCACTTTGAGCTTATGAAGTGGACGTTAATACATATGAACAGCTTTACCGTGAAATTTAAACGAGATGGTGCGTGTCACTCACGTGCCACAAGATGTTTGAAACATTACTTTCTTCCCTTCAAATTCTAATTTCAACTTAGTAGCCGTTGCATTTTAAGTTATTAGATCAGTTCTGAGTTATTTTTCAGAGAGAATTATTATTCTCCCAAGAGAATAACGATGGTAGGGCATATTTACTTTTTCAGTTAGAATAGCTGATTTTATAAGATGCTATGCCATGTGCCAGGCATTATAGTATTGAGACCAGACACACACTAGCCAGTTATTTTTTAATTGAAGCTTCGCCATTACTAGCTATGTGAATTTGGGCATATTACTTAAAAAGTCCAAACTCTAGTTCCCTTAACTAGAGGGGGGAGAATATTATGTTCCTCGTAGGGTTATAGATAGAAATAACCTAATGCAGTAAAGGGCTCAGCAGACGGGGTACCTCACAGTCAGGTGTCTGTAGTTTTTAGAATAAGCAATGATGAGTACAACTTGTTGTGAGCATTCACTTGGAGCTGAAGATTTGTTTCCCCAAAATCCCTCTTTTTCTGAGTATTTCTTAAAATCGGCTTTACTGAGGTACAATTTACAGAGAGCAAACTGGGTCCATTTAAAGTGTTTAGCAAATGAATACTCATGGAACCACCACCATCAACAGACAGATCGTCCCCCGTGGTTCCATGGTGGTCCTGTTTGCAGTCCGTTGCTCTCCCACCCCCAGCCGCAGACAACCAGGGACTTGTCTGTTGTCATTAGACATTATCTGTTTTAGAATGGCATATCCGGGAGTCACAGAGTGTGTACTCTTGTGTGTCTGACTTCTACTTAGAATGCTTTTCACATTTAACCATGCAGTTGAGTGATCATTAGTTTGTCACATTTTATTGCTGAGTAGAATTCCATTATGTGGCTATACCCCGATTTGTTTATCCAGTCACGTGTTGTGAATTATTATACGTGACATCTGTTCTTTACATGTACGTAGGGTTTCAATTCGATAAATGGACTTGATGAATCATATAACTGTACGTTTAGCATTTTAAAGACATGCCAAACTGTTTTCCATAGATGCTGCACTATTTCATAATCCCATCAGCCACGGATGAGGTTTCTATTCGCTCCAGTACTCATCAATTATTACAATTTTTATCTTAGTTCTGTTACTAACTGTGAAGTACTAGCTCCTTGGCTTTTCATTTGCATTTCCGTAGTGACTAATGAATGCTGAGCCTCTTCACATGGGTTTAATGGACAGTCAGTCCTATGTATTCTTTTAAGTGAAGCATCTGGTAACATATTTTTATTGTGGTTTTTTTTGTGTGTGTTTTTTTTTTGTTTGTCTTACTACATAACTTATGAGTTATAAGGGAGACATTTTATACTTCTCACTGTACAGACCATCCTCGTTTCGTTACATTTATCTAAGTGTCTCATGTTTTTGTATTACCCAGAAAGCACAGCTCATGGTGGAAGTAAGGTTCGGTGGATTAGGAAAAGGCCTGACCTGAAGCCCAGAATGACTGCTGCTTTTACTGTAACCAAAGCAACTGGGAAACCAGGGGCTCACAAGGCGGTGGATCAGCCCAGGAATGTTAACAGTGTAAGGGGAGGTGTTTCCAAAATGCCAGTATTTCCAAAAGCCACACCTATGACTTGTGCCAAGTAAGGCCAACTCTGAGACATGCTGACCTCTCACACTTGGGGCTCAGTCCTAGTCCTGTAACCGCAACACAGCAACTTTCAGCAGGAGGCTGCCTTAGGTCTGGGTCAGATTTTGCTTCCAGAAAAGCATCTTGGGTGCCAGTGGGCCCAGAGGGGCTGGTGCTGAGTCTGCACAAGCAGTGGCTGAATGAACTCAACCAAGGATTGGCACACACACAAGCCACCACCAAACACTGATGACCACAGAACAGCAGCAGGGTTGTGCCACATGGCTCTTGAGACCTTAGTATCTGTGAGTTAAATCCCATACTCAGGGAGAGAAGGACTAGAATCCAGGCCTTCTGACAACCAGAATAGCCAGTAGTCTCATTGGAACTCGTGGGAGCTCATATATGTTACATATGAGAGAGAACAAGCTCCTGGGTTGACCTGATTGTTTCCAATGAAAGGATACTACGGGGGGTGGGGGGGGCCTGGTTGGGCCCAAAGTCCAACCCCTCCTCTGATCACCAGCCTGGTCTCTTGTCAGTCATGGAGGAAAAAAATATTTTTAGTTACTTAACCCAGAGTGGCTCCTTTTCTAATCGTCACTTCTTCATGTGAGACTGCAGGAGTTCTGAGAGAGGGAACTCCAGCATTAGGCCTCTGGAACAGGTGCCATTAATAGTTCTGATGATGACACTTAGAACTCACATGAGTGAACATATTAAAAATAATGGTAAAGCTTCTTTAAATAAAGTTGTACTTGAGGCTTATTGCTATTAGACAAGACTAATATTTATACTCATATTTTTCCATCTATTGAGCAGATAGTTTACTGGATAGTGGAATTGGAATAGAAAAATACTGAGAAAATTGTCTGCATACATTATTCTTATTGCTCAACTGGTAACTTAAACTTTGAGTCTAATCTCCTTCCAGGCATCATCTAAGAAAAACGTGGTCAGAGCAGGAAAAAATGCTTACAGACCCAGTTCTGCAGAAACTCTACAGCTAGGAGTATACTCTGAGGAACTGATATTAAATGTGTGGACAGTGTTAGAATATTCATTGCAGAGAAACAGTTGAAGTCAACCTAGATGTAACGGGAGGAAATCTATAAATACGACATATACGTGAGATGGCATATACGCAACCATTTACAATCACGTGTACACCGAATATTTATGCAGTGGGAAATAATCTTGATGTATGTGGAATTTCTTAAAAATGTACTAACGGTCTTGGATAAATGTCAAGGAACACAACACCTACCAACACTAAATCACAAACAAATAGAAAATCTGAATAGACCTGTAACAAATAAGGAGATTGAATCCGTAATCAAAAATTAAATAGAGTAGTACATACAGAAAGGGCTTTGGGAAATGGGGAGAGGTCTACAAACATAAGCTTTTATTGCAGACACTTAGCAGAATTGTGTCTATAGGTTTACCCAAATTACTTAATGTCTGAATGACTAAATGAGTCTTTTCAACATCTGATTGGTAGAAAAGGGAATGGTGAAGATGCTGAGGAGTCACCCTCCCAATGTCACAGGGGCTCCTGTGCCGGTTCATGCTCTTCTAAGTTTGCAGCACTTCAGTGTGTGAGCAACTTGGGGAAATAGGAGTTTAATTTTTAAATGACCCGAATAGAACCTTCTCCATAGTAGACACACAAACGGTCAACAGGCACTAAAATGTTACAGATCATTAGCCATGATGGAAATACAAATTAAAACCACAATGTGAAACCCCTTCACGTGAAACAGAATGGCTATAATTGAGAAAAATAAAACAAATGGCAGCAACAATGTGGAGAAATTAGAACCCTTAAATGTTCCTTCTGAACATGTAAAATGGTGGCCTGAGTGCACTATAGTTGGGAATTTCTAACCCATAAAAAAATTCCCATGTGGTACAAGTCCACTTCTAGAAGTAGACCCCCCAAAATTGAAAACAGATGTTCAAACAAACACTGATACATGAATCCACGGCAGCGCTGTTCACAACAGCAGAGGCCTAAACAATCCAATGTCCGTCTTAATCAGCAGTGAAAACTAAGTAAATAATTGTGCAGCTACTCCAGGATTCTTTAGATTGATATAATTATGAACATATTAATAATTTCTAGAAACATGTATCCCCATAGCACACACAAAAATTTTAATATACCAGAAGACATATTTACTAATACATAAATATATTTAGTTCCTCTACAATAAATACCAAAAAGTTGATAAATCTATTTTCAGTAATCAGTGTTTCATTATTTTATCCTATTTGGAAATAGTCCAGACGTTAAATGCATATCCATCATTAATTTAGATAGCAAAACTGTTACGTTTCAAATTACCAAATACACGTAGAAAACCTTTTCAAAGCTTATGTACAATATAATTATCGCTGAAAAGTTTACATAAATACCTTTTATTTCCATTGTATCTATCTTACATACTAGTTAAAAATTAGAGATGTCAAAAGCAGTTATTACCGAAGCTATTTTCTGGGCACATTTTGTAACACAGATAACAAACTTATTTTTAGAAACCCAGTTAAAATATATATTTTTTATGTTAATGACTTTCACAGATATGACTATGTGATAAACCCAAACTAAAACCAGCTTTAATATCAAATATTTCACCACATCATCTGATTCTGAAAAGCATTTGGGTTAGTTTCTATTTTATTTCTTAATTTATGTAAGCATTTGATTTCTTCAAACCAATCAAATATTACACTAGTAACACCATCCACAGATACAAAACATCTTACCACACACAAACTGGTTTCACACAGGGATCACAAATTAACAGAATTAGTAATAACTTTAGAGAACGCACAAGATGGTTCACCAAGAAAACAGCTGGTTGTCACAAGAACTATGTAACACAATTTAAATGCAGAAGATTTTCCCATTCCGGGATCCATTGTCTGTAAAAGGACAGTGAGGACTAAATAGTGAGACAACCAACCAGCCTCCTTACAGCTCCGGCAAGGAAGCCAGAGGCCCCTCCACAGAGAATACAGAGGAAGCAGCCCTCCCAAAGCCAAAGGGTCACCCCCAAAGACAGTCAGAGAAAGCACAGAACTTCGTCACCCAGGAGGTCAGGATGGAGGTGTGGACAGGGTGTCTCTGGTCTCCCACAAAATGGGAGGCACCTCCAGCCCCAACCCACTAAATCGTGGTTTCAGGGAGGTGCTACTAGACTGGGATCTGTCCAGCTCTAACGGGTGAGAAAGGCAGGGGGGACAGATGCCCCTCAGGACACAGTCCCCTGGGAGCTGGCACCGCCAGGCAGAGGCGCATATGGAACCCCACCGTATCCCACTGGCTACTAGGCACAACGGAGTAAGTGCACCTGGCCGATGGTGGGGACGCCGGTCTGGACAGAACCGCTTAACTCCCCAGCCTGTGGGGCCGGCTCCAACGACAGGCTTACGGGAGCCTGTGCCTGTGTTCCGTCCCCGTGGTAGTGACTTCTTAGGACAAACGACATGCAAGACACAGATACAAGAAAAAACAAACACCTCTGGGAGGAAAGAATATAGAGTCTCTAGGTGCAAGAAGTTAGCTGCAGAAATATTTTTTTCTGACGATCTAAATTCAGAAAAGAGACAAAAGCCTCGCACCCCTTCTAACTTCTACCCAACCCCACAGACAGAGACCAGGAATTATGATACATGCGCACCTAGAATTCACATCACCATGAAATTTCCAAATACAGCGAGGAGAAATCAGGTAAATATGACATTTCGACAAGGGTGGGAGTGGACTCTTAGATTTCAGATGTAAAAATGGGAGATTTACAGGTAATTCAGGAAAAGCTGAACACACGTGGCAGGTACATTTGGTGAGGCTCATGCATGGAGTCTTCCTGTCTACTGCTGAGGGGATTGTGCTCAGGGTTTTATTTGTGCTTCACAGTCTTTAAGGAGGCAGGAAAAGGGGAGTCAGGCTGGAAGAGGGAGGCTTGTATTGTTAAAAATGCCCCTTTTGCAATTTATTTTCCTCGGCTCGGCTCTCTGGCCTCAGACAGTTGTGGGCTATGTTTACATTTCTGATCTGCTCGGCAGAGGACCTGGGGGAGATGCTGAGACTCTAATTTGTATCAGACTGAAAAAGCCGCCTCAATTTTGGTCAAGTTCCTGATCAGTTATTACATTCCTTGAAACTTGTTCCAAAATACCAATTATCGTAATATTAGATCGAAATACAGTTTTTAAAAATTTGCACATCTCTTGATTTTCCCTTCTGCTTTTTTTAAACCTAATGTTGACATTAGCATTTTTAAGACCCAACAAGCTGAAGAACTAATTCAAAAGTTAAATCTCCTTGAATTCGTTTGTATTAAACATGTGGTCTTCCTCGAGGTTCCAATAAAACAGCTGTTTGCCATGAAAATTCTCCAACGCAGTTTCAAAATTTGAAGTTTTTCCAATTCAAAGCAACTGTGGTATGACCACTGATGATAGGATTTTAATAGCTCCTAAAACCAAAAAGCCCTTTTACTAGCTTAACCAAGGAAGCCAAAGGCTTTCTGTCCCTTGGTATTTTCTTTCTTTTTTTTTTTTATTAGAGTTTATAGGAGTGACAATTTTCAGTACAGTTACATAGGTTTCAGGTGTACAATTCTGTATTACATCATTTATAAATCACATTGTGTGTTCACCACCCAGAGTCAGTTCTCCTTCCATCACCATATATTTGATCCCCTTTACCCTCATCTACCACCCCCCTCTCCCCTTGGTATTTTCTTTCGATTACAAACGGCACAAGACACAGACACAGAAAAAAATGACCACTTCTGAGAGGAAAGGATCAATAAAGAAAACCTGAGTCGCTACTCCCAAGAAGCCAGCTTCACAAACATTTTTTCTTGCCAATCTACATGTAGAAAAGAGAAAACGGACACGCAGCACTTCTAAATTCTCCCCAACCCCACAGAAATAGACCAGGAAACATGACAGGGTGAACAAAAACACCGCTTACCTCTGCCTGCAGATGAGATGTCCATGAGCTCCCAGCTGCAGAGTTTCCAGGCGCTGGAATCCAGCCAGTAATTCTCCTCCCAGGCTCCCCAATACTGTGGGGCTTAAAAAAAATTCCTTTGCTCTCATCTTGTGTGTTAGAGGAGATCAGGTCCTTGTATCTATCACCACAGGCAGGCATTCCAGGACGTAGGAACAATGCATCCTGAGCAGAGGCGAGCAGGCCAAGGATTTAATAAAAGACACAAAATATATTCCCAATATGCAGGAGTGCACAAGACCACGAGGAGAGTGACTGCACCGGAACAAAGAAAAGTTAGGATTATATCTGAATGAGGGCGGGAAATATTCAAGGGTGGAGTCACAGGTGATCTATGGGCGTTTCTAGGGCGTTCCCAGGGCCTGTCTTTGTTGATGCCTCCTTCCCACCCGGAGGAGGGATTCCCTTATAGGAACTGTGAAAGGGGTGGAGAATTTTCCCGCCTGTAATGCTAATACTGTCATAGCCAATTACAATTAGCTGTAGCTGTAGCATTTCTTAGGAATTCTTCCCTGCCTGGAATTCTGATAGTGTTATAATCCATCACAATTAGCTGTAGCTGCACTTTCTCTTACGAATGATTGCATTGCATTTCTGTTTTCTTTGTTTCCTCTCACATCTTCCTTCCTTTCCTCCCCCCTCTCCCTGTGGCCCTGTGCTCTCTGCCTATGGTAATAAGTTTTTCTACCTGAGCTAATCATAAAATTAATACAATCAGATTAAGATAAAATAGAATTTTAACACATGCGCATGGGGAATTCACATACGTCTAAAAATTCCAAAGGCAGCGAGGTCAGATTGGGTGCTTTGCAGATAATTTAGGAAGAGTGGCACATGCTCATAGAAGGTAAATTGTTGTTAGGCAACCCAGAAAATAATGGGAGTGGGGGAAGGGTGGTCAGCAGGCTCCCTGGGCGTCTTCCCGCCTTATGCTAAACAGTTTATGCCAAGGGTCCCTCCCTAAACCAGGTCTTTCCATCTGAATCTCTTAGACAGGAAGGGGGGGGGGGGGGTCAAAGGCTGTTTCAGAGTCTTTTGTTCCCTAACAAGGAGCTTAAAGTCAATGTGCACAAAGACAAAACTTTTCATCCTCTTCATTCCCACCTTTGTAACTTTAATACAAGTTTCACAGCCAGAAGTTAAATTGCTAGATTATTCCATATTTCATTGATCTAATCATTCCATCTGGAGAATAAGTTAATTTAGTTAAATTGTTGGATCTTATTTCATGATGCAGTGATGTAGATACAATACCAAACTTCACCTTTTAGTAACTACCCTGCTTTGGTGACTTGCTTAGGTGGAGGGAAGGAACAAACTGTCTTCTACCCTCAAGGTTTCTCCTGGCTGCTCTAATCATGAAACAGACATGAGACAGATTAGCCAAGAGAAAATAAGCATACACATGGGAACCCCGCACACAGGAGAGAGTGAGAGACCCCACATACAGGAGAGGTAGGGAGATAGAAAGGGAACGTGTGTAGCTAACACATGCCAAGCTAGGGGTGAAGTAAGGTCCCTTGGGGGCTTGAAAGTGTCACTGCAGAGGGTCACTGCAGAGGGGTGACAAGAGGAAATGTTTCATAAATATCTTGAACCTAGCCAGACAGACAGATGTTGAGACACTAAAGGAGGTCCGACAGGGGCAGAAATAGAGAAAGAATGTTGGGTGTGGGGTGCTGAGCTGCTACCAGCCCAAGGTCGCTGTGTGCGTGACCTGTGGGTTTGGGATCTCTCGGGGTGTCCTTTGCTGCCTCTGCACTGTTTTCCCAGTTCTTCCATATATGCCTTTAGGCCTCCACAAGACTGAAGTTCCCACACCAGGCCGGCACTCTAGACCTGAGAGTGGCCCCAGCCTTGGATGAGACCCCTTATGCCAGGGAAAAGCTGAGGGACTGTACCCCAACCCACCGGACAGGTCCAGCTACCACAGCCGTGCAGGGGGGAGACTGTTCCAGCAAAGCTGCCCCAGGAGCCTGGTGTTCAGCTCCCCCTGCAAATACTGCACCTGGAGTGGAGTCCCCAAGGCCCCTTCAGCCCCAGTGCACAGGCCAGACCCTGGGATCCCACCACAGCCTGCCTCCCCTGCCAGGAATGCTAATAGTGTTTTAACCCACTCCAATTAGCTGTAGCTGCACCATTTCTTAGGAATAATCTCATCTCCTCTCTTTTCCTTGTTTTGCCTCACGTCTTCATTCCTTTCCTCCCCTCTCTCCCTGAGGCACTGTTCGCTCTGCCTATGGTAACAACTTCTTCTAGCTGAGCTAATCATCAAATGAACAAAATGAGATTAATGACATACATCAAATTTTAATATATGTGCATGAGGAATTCACATACTCGTCAAGATTGGGTGCTTTGCAGGTAATTTAGGAAGAGTGGCACACTCATGGAAGGTAAATTGTTGCAACTCAGAAAATAATGAGATACGGGGGAAGGGTGGTCAGCAGTATCCACTGGGTGTCTTCCCGCCTTATGCTAAGGAGTTTACGCCAAGTTTCCCTTCCTAAACCAGGTCTTTCCATCTGAATCTCTTAGGCAAGAAATGGGGGTGGGGTGGGTCAAAGGTTCTTTCTGAGTCTTGTTTCCTAACAACCAGCTTTAAGTCAATGGTCCCAAAGGCAAGTTTGAGTCCTCTTCTTACCCACCTTTGAAACTTTATGAAAGTTTCACATCCAGAAGTTAAATTGGTAAATTGTTCTATATTTCATTTATCTAATCACTCAGTCCTAATGATGGAGGAATATTTTCCTGTGATTCCCCAATTCATGTAGATGATGTTGGATCTGCCGGCAGTTTCTGGGTGTAGGCCGGGATCGTGTCTCGTGAGACCCAAGAATGGAAACACGGACCCAGGAGAGGTAGAGAGTTTTAAAAAGAGGATAGTTTATTGAAAGCAAACAGTCAGAGCTCCCGAGCAGGAGGGGGTACCGAATGGGGGTGGCCCCGTGACTGAGGCAAAAGCCCTTACTTTTATATCTTCCCTTGCCTGTTTGGGGAAGGGGAGCTGTTTGAAGAAGGGAACTGGCGCCTTCTAATGCTTTCTAATGAAATTCGTCTACCATGTTTGTTCTGCTTGCCCATCCTAAAGGAATTAGGAAAGTAATCCACTCTTATGTATCAGATCTGTTCCGTTTGTCAGGCCAAAAAGAATTTTATGATTAATCTAAAGGCCTTGTTATATTATGTCCTGGAGCAAAGGAGTGATTTCAAAACCTGGAGTTTTAGGATTATGGCTGTCTTTTGTTTATTCCACCAGGGACCTCCCTGTCTACCTAGGGATGCTAGCTAACCTGTATCACTAATAAGTTAGTTTATAAAGTAATTGTTGAATCTTATTTTATGATGCAGTGATATAGATCTACTCCCAAATCTCACCTTTTGTTAACTATCTGATTACTTGCTTATGTGAAGGAGGAAGAAACTTTCCTCTACCATCAAGTTCCTTTCGGCTGCTCTGATAATCACATAGACATGAGACAGATAAGCAAGAGAAAATAAGCAGATTTAATACATACATAGGGGAACCCCACACAGAAGAGAGACTCAGAGACCCCGCGTACAGGAAAGGTGGGCAGATAGAAATGGTGAATAAGGCATCCGGAGCTAGGGATGAGATAAGATTCCTTAGGGGCTTCATAGTGTCACTGCAGGGGGGTGTGACAGAGCAGATGTTTCATGACTATCTTGAACCTAGTCAAAGAGATGCTGACAGAGACCGAAGTAGAAGGTCAGACAGGGACAGAAATAGAAGCACGGTGTAGGGTGTGGGGTGCTGAGCTGCTGCCAGCCCACAGTTGCCGACTGAGTGCGTGGCCTATGGATTTGGGATCTCTTGGGGTGTCCTTGGCTGACTCTGCACTGTGGTCCCAGGTCTTTCATATGTGCCTTTAGGCTCCTGCTTCCCCAGCTCTCCCAGGGGACTGCAGTCTGGACCCTGCAGGCCTCTCTCTAGTCTCTCTGAAACATGGCCCGATTGGGACACCCACAAAAGAGGCCTCACCTCTCCCTGTCCTAGAGCTTAACAGATGACCAACCCCCTCCCGGCGGTTTGGGCTTGGAATGTCCCGTTCCTGAGCTTAGGAGGTCCCCTGTCCCCGCTACATGCTTTAGATAATTACCCTGAAACTTACGCTTGCTTACTACTCACAGTGCCCTGTGCCTGCCGATTACAATCTTTAAGGCCCAGCATTCTTTCCAGTCTCTGCTCCTGGGTTGGTGAACACATTGGAGAGCCACGTCGCCAAAGGGAAGCCTGCATGCAGACCCCCGGAACCATCACAGCTTCTGGAGGAACGCCCAGATTTCCCCATAAATATCCCAGGCTGGTCTGAGAATGTTATGGCAGTTTTTGGAGGTGTTAACCCGCTGCCTTCTCAGGCCACCGGTGCTCTGATAATAAATGCTTATTCTATGACCCAACTCCTGTGTCGGTCTATTGGCTGAGCGATGCAGGCAGCACGAGCCCTGGACTCGTTTGCCTCCGGTTTCAGTTTCTGGCGACCCAGATGGGACAGCCTCGGGGCTCCTCCGGTAAGTCTCGGGGGCTGCCTGGGACTGGGCAGATTCCTTGGTGCAGGACCGACCTCTGCTGAGATATTTTGCTCGTGGAGGTGGGGTTTGTGCCAGGGCCTGCCCGTCATGGACGCCTTTTCTGCACATTTGGGATAGAATAAGCGTTGGCTCTGTTTCCTGCCTCTAATTTCTGGTTTGGAAATCGGGGTGGCTCTGGCATGCGCAGCCAGAGGACTTTACACTCAACATCTGCGGCTCCTCTTTGAGGGCCATCTGGGGGTCACACTGACCCATTGGCGTCAATAGGTGAGGTTGCAACATCCAGAAAGGCGTAATACCCCACCAGTAAGGGGCTCTGGTTGCAGGCTTCCTCTGGTCTTGGAAGCACGCCTGTGGTCGGCACTGTGAAAGCCACCACGCTCGGTTTCAGTCTTTGGGCATTGGGTGGCCTTAGAGCCACACTTGGTTTTCGGTATTCGCTCACTAGCTGATTGTCTGATGGTCAACGGACCATGTATATGGATTAAGACGATGTCGCATCCCAATTTGGTGCCTGGCCAGGTTTTGGTTTTGGTATTCGGATCCAAAGTTAGTTTTTCTGGTTTTTGTCTGTCTGATTCAGGAAATACTTGGATCTGTCTCTGTGTGTGTGTGTGTGTGTGTGTGTGTGTGTGTGTGTGTGTGTGTGTGTGTGAGTGTATATCAAGTGTAGCTGTATGTGTTCAAGCTCAAACATGGGATCTAAGGTTTCAATCCCAGCTGGGAGCCCATTGGGTAAAATATTAGGACATTTGCAAAAGTACAGCTATAAGCCGTTGACCAAAAAGACATTAATGTTCTATTACAGTGCTGTTTGGCCAATGTATACATTAGATTCTGGAGAATGCTGGTTGCTCGATACTTCATTAAATTACACTATTTTGCAACTGGAATTGTTCTGTTAGAGATCTGAGACACAGGGTGAAGTTTCTTATGTACAAGCCTTTATGATAGACTCTGAAAAGAATGGAACTAAACTGATAGTTCAGCAAAAAGGGGACTCCACCCATCTCCTAATCCACTAATGAACAGGAATGCTGAGGCTGAGGTAACTGAAGGAAACAAAAGACACTTTTAAAACCAAGCGGCAAATTCCCAAGCCAGACCTCCCACTCCTTGTTCCATCCTCTTTGACATTTTGGGGGTAACTGTAAGATCTTAGGACCCTGTGCAACTGTTAATAATTCTGTTTATGTGTCTAAGATCTGTGATACGTGTGTTTGTATATTTCATATATAATGTTATTGCCTCCGGATGTATTGCCAGTTTATAATTGATTGGCTTAAAAAAGGATTAAGCACTTATAAATTTAAATAATAAAAACTAACTCAAGTACTTTTCATGATCAGGTGATTTAAGAAAATATTTGATACTAAGGCTAGTTTAACTTTTAGTTAAATATGTTTTTTTTTAATGTTATTAACATTAAATGTGGTATCTTTTGCCTAGGTTTACAAAAATAAATTCATGTTATCTCAGTCACAAAATTTGTCAAAAAATAGTTTGGGTAATACTTACCTTTGAAAACTTCTGGAGTTAAGAACTTATAATATGTTAACAGATAAAACTTTTCAGTAATAATATAGTGTGGATGCTTGGAGGAGGTTTCTCAGCATCTGTTGGTAACTTAAGATTTCAGTTCTGGGCGACCGGCTTGTTCAGTGGTTACAGCGCAGTGCTCATAGCAACAAGGTCAGTCGCTGGTGTGATTCCCCCGTGGGCCAGTGAGCTGCGTCCTCCACAACTGGATTGAAAGCAGTGACTTGACCTGGAGCTGAGCTGCGCCCTCCACAACTACATTGAAAATGACTTGACTTGTAGCGATGGGTCTTGAAAAAAAACACTGTTCTCCAATATTCCTCAACTGAAAAAAAAACAGAACAAACAAAAAAAAAACACCTATAAATAAAAAGATTTCAGTTCTACTAACTTGTGTTAAATGATAAAAAGTACTGAATATCTAGGTATTTCAAAATAACAAAATGCTGAAATATTAATTATCGGATGAGTCTGAGTTCACCTATTTTTTGGTTTCTTGTCACAGGATATATGAAAGCTAACTTACGATGTCAGTAAATGTGTTTTTTAATTTCCTTTAAAATATAATTCTTAAAAATTGGTATTGCTAACAAAAACCTATACTTCTAAAGGTTGCAAAATGTGTTTATGGATTTGCTAATGGAAATGTTGAATACTTGCTTTTAGTTGTCAGTAAAAATTAAGGCTCTGAAGGTTATGGATTTTCATGAATACGTAAGGAAATGATGTATGTTTCCAAAAAATGCATAAGGTATAAAAATATATTTTTGAAGGAAAAGAAAGGAGTTTGTCCTAAGTATGATTATTTCTGAATAAGTGAGAGGACGCAAACCAAGAGGGACTGGGAAAGTTATAGAAGGTTTGTGAAGAAAAATCTTGAAGACATTTTATATATGGTTAAAGTAAATGTGACTTAAAGAAATTTAAGTATCAAAAGTAAGGCAGTACAAAATTAGTTAAGTTTTCTCTCTCTGCTAAATAAAACAAAGTTTGTTAGACTAGTGGTCTGCTACTGATATTATAGGAAAGTTTTCTGTCTGAAAAGCGAAGATTTTCTGTATCATCAAAATAATTTTCTATGTTTATATTCTTAATTAGATCTTCAATTACTCAGGAAAATTAAATCTAAGAACTGACTTTTGCTAATAGTTATGCAAACTTGTGTATTTCAGGACTGCTGGAGTTCACGTGTTCTCCTCGGTGTCAGATATAGACCAATATAAGGAAGCTTGTTTTCCTAACCTGGCGAGGTAATACAATGGTTCTGGTCCACTGTTACATTCCTGATAGAGGCTCAGATCCTAAAAGAAGGACAGGGGATTTGTTTATTTGTCTTTAACAACCACGACAGGGAAAAGGAGGAAAGAAAGGAATAGTGAGACTGTAGATGAGGCCAGAGGCTGACCACATTTTTGGCTGCAGTTAATAGACAGGCCAAGGCCAGGGCCACCTCAGGGCCACCCCGGCAGCCCCAGAAAGGAAAAGGAGCCTGCTTTGGACGTGGAAGCCCAGGCCACTGAGGTAAGGCGTGCTAGAATCCTGCAAAGCAGCCATTCCCACTGTGAAAACTGAAGGGCACTGGAGGAGGGATTGTCCGCTGTTCTGAAGGAAGCAGGGACCAACTCCTTCCTTACAAATGGCTGTAATTGACTGAGGGGCCTAAAGTGCCCAGTGGCTCCCAAGAAGAAACAGCTCATGCTCATCACAGAGGAGGAAATGCGGGTGACCCTTGACGTGGCAGGTAAGCCTGTTAATTCCCTGGTTGATAAGGGAGCCATTTACTCTGTCTTGACTGCTCACTCTAGACCCATTTCTTCCTCTAAAATCTGCTTGGTTATAAAGATAAAAACAGCCCCTAGACTTGGGCTCATTTTACTCAGCCTGTTCCTTACCAATGGTCTATACCTGAAGGAAAATATAAAATGAACGAATCAGACTTAAAAAGGGCTCTGGAAGTTTTCTGAGCAGACCTCTAGGCCTGCCCGTTGCTTTAGATTGTGACCTCAATTCTTTTACGTCCTCTGTTAACTTGGGAGAGGTTCAGCAGACGCTTAGGAAATATGGGGGACCAGTACCTCCCCCAGGCTAACCCGTCTGCATATTGTAGCCCCAGAAAGCCAGGAGGCCAAGTACTACTGAAAGCCTAGAAGGGGAGGAGTCTCTAACAGATCAGTTAGCTCAGAAATGAAAGGGACCCTTTGCAGTTGTCCCAAGCCCCACAGCTGTTGTTGAGCTTCAGGGAGTCAGTGGCTGGGTCCACTTCCCTTGAATCAAGCCTGTTTCATTTCAGTCTCCACAGGACGCCCCCAGAAGGAAGACTGTCACTCCTGTCCTGTGAGCCGGCTGAAGACCTTCAGCTCCTCTTCAAACAGACAAGTTTGTGTCGTCTGAAACACAGCAGTTTTCATCTCCAGATGGCCATCTGCCAGGCATGGCCATCATCCCTCCTGAGGATGACAAGCCAGGCCAGTAGCCACGTAATAACCAGAGGACCTTTCCTCTGTAGTCCCCTCCCCGCTAGAACTGAACAGCAGAGAACTCTCTGTTAGCCAGAGGCAAGGACTACGCCCTCTCAGCAGGAAGTAGCGAGAGACCTTGTCACCCGTATCCCTGGATTTAAAAATTGTCTTTATAATATAGTTATTTGTTTCTAATCTAACCTTACTGATTTTATATAACTAAAATGAACATAAGATGGGGAAATTTAAACCCGGGCCCGGTTGGAACCACCATGAAATAGGCCTCGCCTCTCCCTGCTCTAGAGCTTAACAATTGACCGATCCCCCATCCCTGTGGTTTGGGCTTGAAATGTCCTGCCCCAATTCCTGAGCTTAGGATGCCCGGTTCCCTGCTTTACATAACTACCCTGAAACTTGTGTCCCTGTACTTACTGATCACAATCTTTGATGGCCCAGCATTCCTTCCAGGTTACTCTCATCACTGCCCCTGGTTGGTGACCACATTGGAGAACAACATCGCAAGAAGGAAGGTTCCATGCAGACCCCTGGAACCATCAGGTGGCCTCTAGAAGAACGCAGAGGTTTCCCCTTAAATATGCCAGGCTGATCTGAGAATGTTAGAACCACGGCAGTTTTTGGAGGTGTTAACCGGCTGCCTTCTCAGACCACCGGAGCTCTGATCATAAACGCTTAGTCTATGACCCAGCTCCTAGTAGGTCTAATGGCTGAGCAGTGCAGGCAGCACGAGCCCGGAACTCGTTTGGCCTCCCTGTGGTCTTTCCATACCCAACCTTTCAGCTCTCAGACCTGGGTTCCTTTTGGTCTGGTCCTCCTGGGATGCCTCTTTTACAAGCAAAATAAACCTTTAGTTTGCACCCCACTGCTCCCAGATATGGTGACTTACAGAGGCTGCCTAGGCGCACTGTTACTTCAAAAGCGGCCCTGGGGATGCTCAGGAGCCAAGAGGGGCGGGTGGCCTAAGGCAGCATAGGTAAGAGACAGGTAGGCAGGTACAATTCAGGTATGCCAAGCCCTGTGCCGGCTTTCAACTCAGGGACTCCACATTCCAGCAGGCAGCTTCCAGGGCACAGATGACTGCACCTGGGGCACAGCCCTGGGTCTGACACCTTGGCTCAGAAGCCTTTGGAAAAAAGAGCTTATCCTGACCTCCACTCAGGTGTTATTGCCAAGATGCACATGAGATGGCAGCAGAGAATAACTTTCCTTGTTCACTGTGAGACTCCAGGCCCCTGGGAATAAGCTCGTTGAGAAATAAATCCAGTTCCAGGCCCTTCACAGGCCTCCTCTCACCCACTGCTCCGATTTTCCAGATGCGGCAAGACGATTACTATCTCCATTTCACAGATGGTTAAAATGAAGACTGATTCTAACACAGTTCTGAGCCCAGAACCGAGGCTGAAATTGCCCAACATGGGCCCTTAGAGCTTCCACACAGGATCCTGGACAAACAGTGATCCAAACAGTCCTGGCAACGTTGGGTGGAATCTTGGTCATTCCATTTGAAGAAAATCTGCACATGACCTAATGGTCCAGCTTGCCTTGCACTCACCCAAGCAGGTTGTGTGGTGGGACCAGGGCAGGCAGTGGGGAGTGAGGTGGTGGCCTGGCCCTTCACAGGAGCACAAGCCGCACCAGATCCTATGACAACGACTCCCCGTCAGCTATGTGATGGGGGAGTCCTGTGCTCTGGCCTTTGAAAATCTCTTCCTCCTCAGGCCCGAGCACCGGTCTGCTTCTCCCCATCTTCCCTTCCTCTGAGGTCACAACTGACAAGAGCTTCCTGGCTGCTCAGAATGGAGTCTGGGGTGACACTTTCCTTATGGGCGGGGGGGGGGGGGGGGGGGGGGGGGGGCGTTGCCTGAGCCTCAGACAGGCGCAGAGCTGGCTTCCGTCTCCTCCAAGTACTAGCTGTGTGACTTCAGACAAAGACATGGAAAGTCAGCCTCCTCACCTGGGATAACCGCTCCCTCTCAGGTGGCTGTGAGGTCAGTGAGGTGAGGCAGGTCAGTCCTGCCCCACAGGTGATGGACCCTCACTCCCCTCCCTCTTCCCTTCCCAGTCCTTTCTCTACCTCCAAGGGCTGGAAGGATCAAGCGTTTAGCAGAGTCTCCTGGTGGCAGAATGAGCTCTCCTGTTGGTGTCCACACAGCCACAGTCCTGAGTGCTGACTCTGGCATCTGTGCCAGCTTCATCCTCAGGGCAGCGCTCGCCACAGCCCCTCCCTGGTCTTCACAACCCCGCTCATCTCCAAATTCAAGGCCCATGTCTCAGCTCAGGCCAGAGCGCCTCTCACAGATCTTCTCACTGGTCTCCCTGCTACCGTCCCTCTCTCGTCCAGTGCAACCTGCACACTGTGACCAGCTTGATGTTTCTAAGTTAGGGATCTAATTCTGTTACTTCCTGTGCCTACAACTACCAACAGCTTTACTTGGGCTAGAGAGTAAAGTCTCTATCATCAGCACAGTGTTGAGACTTTATCAGGCCTCATGTTCTCCTGGTATCATTTCCTATCATAACACCCCAATTCACTCACCAGGTACCCCAACTGTCAGCATTAAGCTGTCTGGTGTCAGCTTTAACAGATAGACGTGCCAGCACTGAGACCGAGCCTGAGTGCGGAAACCTGAATAAAATACAGACTTTAGTGAATAATAATGCATCAGCATTTGTTTGTTGATTGTAACAATTATAGAAAGAGAGGAGAAACTTAAACTGAAATAAAATGAACCTATTGTATTCAGTGGGTGATTTCCTAGTAAAAATACACATTAGCAAAATGGACCCTAACATGAGGTAACACAAACAGGTCAAATAGCCACCTGGGAGTCCGCCTCTGCTGGTTCTCCTCTCACTGTTCTGGGGTTCCCTCTCCCGGGACAGAGCTGTGCAGCACCCAGTGTCCTCATGTCCCCTAGCCATCCCCCCGCCCAGTGAGGACACCGTGCAGACGGAGTCTCAGGGTTCATTGATTCTGTTGTGTCAGCCAGGACTTTTGTGATGACAAGGGACTGGCCACACTGAGGTATAATAAACGAATATTTTTTTACATGGTAGACATAAATTAATACTTGCAAGAGGCAAGTTTCAGCGTGGGTTTGGACCTGACAGGTCAGGGCCTCAGACTCTCCCAGGGGAACCTGGTTTCTGTCCAGTCCTCTACCTTTAGGAGGGACACTGCTCCTGTAATGACCTGCCCCATGGAAAGGCCCGTGTGGCCAGGGGACACGGGGAGCCTACTGCCCACAGCTCTGGTGGAACTGAGGTCCTCAGTCTAATGACACCTGAGGAGTCCAATCCTGCCGGCAACCACGCCAACAAGCTTGGAAGCAGCTCCTCCCTGCTACGGACTGGATGTCTGTGTCCCCCCCAAATTCATATGGTGGAAACTAACGCCCACTGTGATGTATTAGGAAGTGGGGCTGTTGGGACTGGATCATGAGGATGGAGACCTCGAAGGAATGAAATCAGTGCTTTTATAAAAGATCTGTGAAAGCTCCATCGCCCTTCCTGCCATGTGACGTGACAGTGGAAACGGGAATGGGGTGGGGGGACAGTGAGGAAGCTGACTTCACCAGATACACCTTGATCTTGGACTTCCCACCCCCCAGAACTGTGAGAAATAAATCTTGTTGCTTATAAGCCACCCAGTCTGTGGGGTTCTGATGTAGCCACCCCAACACCTGCTGTGTGGCTTCTGAGCAAGTTTCATCACCTCTCTCTCTGGGCTTTCCAGTGCGTATATGGGAGAGGTAAGGGTCACAGGCACTCGGGAAGGAGCCCACTTTAGGTCTCAGTGGGATCTGGAATACGAAATGGTTTCCCTCTGCCGGGAATGAGTGCCCTTCCCCCTGAAATCCACCATCCGTCAGCTGGACGGCCCTCACCACGCGGCAAGACCTCCCTGAGGATCTGCCCAAATCTCTCGCTTCCTGAACTCGGTTTGCACTCCCCTCAGCCAGCGGATGTCCTCTAAGGCAGGCTGTGCCAGTTCCTTCCCAATCTAGAGCTGACCCAGCGCAGGCTCTGGGCATAGGGGCTTCACAACCCCACCCACCCGCACCCCGCCAGGGTGTCCCCAGCCCGCTCTCCCAGTGAGTGAGGTGAGCCCCGGGGCTGGCTGGGTAAATTCTGACCTTCCTCTTGCCTTTTCCAGGAATCCCAAGCTGAAGACACTGCTGGCCATCGGAGGCTGGAACTTCGGCACTCAGAAGTGAGCTGACCAGAGCGCCTGGCCAGGGGATCAGGCCAGGCTGAGGGGGAGCGGGAGAGGGGCCTGCATTCTGGGGCCGGCCTTCCTTCTGGGTTCCTCAGGGGAGGGCTGGGCGCAGCCCCCGTCGTGCCAGGAGCACCTGGTCTGAGGGCAGCACAGAGACTCTGGCCTCTTTCCAGGCCCAGGCTCTTCCTCCGTGGAATGGGTGGAGGGAGGGCCCCACCTAATCCCAGGCAACGTCCAGTGTGTACACTTTTGAGCTCCAGAAGGATATCTTGTCTGAGAATTTTCCTTCCACTTCTGCGTGTCAAAAGCAGTCTGCGGATTAAGCTTGAAAGTCAAAATACTGACATTTCTAGGACATTTTGATGATTTGTGGAGATAATAGAATGGGTTATTTGGACCTAGGTTTTTCCTAGAAAATCCAGAATGTATGGTTCTAAAAACTCTAAACCAATATTTCTAAAACTTTTCTGGCTTACGAGCCCTGTTGAGAACCTGATGAAATTTATGAATCGCCTTCCTCAAATACTGCTTATATACGAGGGGTTCTTAGTTCCGGGGTTCCCAGGCATAAGGACCCCACTTAAGAATTGCTGCTATTCATTTAAAAACTAATTTAAAATACATTAAAATGGAAGCAATCTATAACAACCTCAAGAACCCCAAGAAATCCAGGGACTTCTTAGAGGGACACGGAGGAAGGGGGTGTGGGGCTGGTTCCTGGGGCAGCTTGGGGATTTCCAAGAGCTCTGACCAGAAACAGCCAGAGTGCAGAGCCCTCCACAGATGGGAGTTAGAAGAAAGGGACCAGGTTAACCCACCAGGGAACCAGAAGAGCCGCCCCCGACTCACCTGCTGCCTTCCTCCTCCCCCTCCTCCTCCTCCTCCCCCTCCTCCTCCTCCCCCCTCCCCCTCCTCCCCCCTCCCCCTCCTCCCCCTCCCCCTCCTCCCCCTCCCCCTCCTCCCCCTCCCCCTCCTCCCCCTCCTTCTCTTCCTTCTCTTCCTTCTCTTCCTCCTCCTCTTCCTCCTCCTCCTCCCCCTCCTCCTCCTCCTCCCCCTCCTCCTCCTCCTCCTCCTCCTCTTCCTTCTCTTCCTTCTTCCTATTCCTCCTCCTCCTCCTCCTCCTCTTCCTCTTCCTCTTCCTCTTAGAAGCAGAGTCCTCTACTTCCTTAAGCTCCAGTGCTGGGTGACAGCCTGCGCTGATTGTCGGCTCCTGGCCACTCAATGTTTGGGAGATGGACACACTTCTAGAGTGTCCCCTTTCCTTAGCCAGGCCCTCTCCCCCCCAAGCGTCCTTCTGGCCTGGACACCCGAGCACCAATATTCTGAGTAGTTTCTCACTGGCCTCCCAGGAGAGACACTGTCCACTGCAAGGCAGGCCCATACTGCCCTTCGTCACCCCGCAGGTTCACAGACATGGTGGCCACAGCCAACAACCGTCAGACCTTTGTCAACTCAGCCATCGCATTTCTGCGTAAACACAACTTTGATGGCCTCGACCTTGACTGGGAGTATCCGGGAAGCCGGGGGAGCCCCCCCTCGGACAAGCAGCGCTTCACAGCGCTGGTGCAGGTCAGGCTGGGGGGTGGGGTCACCAGGTGGCCAGGGGACCAGAGCTGTGCCCCACAGGACATGTGGGTGCGGTTCTGCCCCCAGGGTCAGCGGATTCCTGCATTTACATAGCACAGACCGGCCCCTGTGGTCAGTGTTCAGACTCCCAACAATGAACATATGCTTAGGGCACTCAGCAGTCAGCCGGGTCCCTGCCTCTGTTCACGCTGAACTGCCCCACAGGGCCTGGCCAGTGCCTTCTAGCAGGAAGCACAGATCTCAGGGAAGGAACGCCTCCTGAGTGCAGCCGTCCCTGCAGGGCGAACGTACATAGATGCTGCATACAAGGTGGACAGAGTTGCTCAGTGAGTCTCGGGCAGAGGGCACGGACCCCCTGTCCTCTGGGTGGGCAGGGCCAAGGGCAGGCTGAGCTCCCCGGGCTAGAGCAGGGGTTCACCTGCAAGGTGTCGTTTTGGGAAACCCCACTTCCACCGGCAAATCCAGGAAGGAGTGCCCGCTCTGGCTGTTACCCATTGGCCCAGGTTCCTTGAGTTTCAGTCTTTGCCAAGAACGGTTGTGGGGCAGGGAGGAGGGTCCTGCAAAGAATGTTGACACAGCATGAACTCTTACAAAAGAAGCCACTTTGGTGCCAGCTCACTGACAACATGACCAGACAGTGTGATACCTTCCTCATATGTCCCTGCAAGAACCACACCCGGCTTTCCCTTTGGGCGCAGAAGGCTGTGGGCACCAACAAATGTTCCAAACGAGAGGAAGAGTGCCGATTGCGCTAGTGAATCCCACAAGTTAGCAAATGTGATCTCGTGATGTGCATGGCTGTGAGAATTACAACCAAACACCCTGCAGATCCACAAAATGTGCGGGTTTCCATAGAACGTTTGGACCGTAGTTTTCCATCAAAAGAACATGCATCCTAGAAAGCTGAGGGATACGGGGTTCACTGTGGCCCCCAGCAGCCACACCTGACCTGAGGGGGCCGGGGGCCTCCTTGAGGGCCCAGCACCATGGGGGGACGGCGCTTGGGCTGCATTTGCTTGAAGATGGGTGCTGTGCAGCAGGATTAGGTGCTCCTAAGAACAAGGCAGTGGAGATAAAGCCCAATGTTGCAGAAAGAGGCGACAAAGGCCTCTGTGGGACGAGTGACAGGAGGGCTGCTGTTGGGATGCATGAAGGGTCCTGCCTCACCACACGAGGGAACACCAAGTATGTGCCTGGAAACAGGTGGCTGGTAGCTTTGGTGATGGGCGTGTGTGTATTTCTTCTGAAAACTAGTTTCTCAGGGAGCTGGGAGCCGAGGCCCAGAGGTAAGACAGGAGGGCAGGGTGACAAGTTGCCATGGGCATCTAGAGTCATGGCAGCATAAGGACCTGCCCAAGATGAGGTTGGTACATCCCACCGAGCTGGCAGGTGGTGAGGAAGAGGTGGGGACATCTAGTGTCCGGTGACGGCAGGAGGGCAGAGGCTGCGAGTGTGAGCTGGGCAGTGGTTGTCATGGTGAATCCAGGCCAGGCAGTCAGGAAGCTGGTGAGGATGGTGGGGTCGGCCACGCACCCGAGTAGCTGCTGGACCCGCACCAGAGGCAGTGAGCTGAGACAGAGGACGTGACCGGAGGCAGGGGCCCCTGAAATCGGGGGTTACAGGGAGTGCGCCTGTCAGCTGTTGTGTGGCTTAGCCTTGACTGTGGCTGACCCAGAGGTGGGGGGCAGGGGCCGAGGGCGACATGATGTCACCAAGAATGGCAGCTGCAGTGGTGAGCACGTTGGCGCTCAGATCCTCAGGCACTGTGACAGGCGCTGTGACAGGCGCTGTGACAGGACGTGGGCTTCTGCAGCTGACAGGCCAGGATGGCTGCAGGAGCAGCATCCAATGCATGTGCCTCGGGAGCCGGGGTTTGAGGAGAAGGGAACCCACAAGCCCAGTGCAGCAAAGGGGCGCCCAGTCCAGCCCTGTGTCGCCAGTGTTCCAAAGTCAAGGTGGGCAGCGAGGGCTGGGCTCACGTTTTCCACTGGATCCGGCCCTGAGGGTAGGCATCCTCTGTAGGGGAGGAATGACAGATGTCTGGTCGCTGTGGGCTACTGGGGACAGAGCAGCAGCCATTGAGGACAGAGCCGCGGAGTCAGAGGAGCTGAGGGGCCGTCAGAGCGGGAGCCCCAGGGACTTTGCCAAATAGGCTCAGACTGGCCCTGTGGTCCCGCCCGTGCAGCCACATTGTTTTGTCACAATGACCTCATCACATTCTTTTTTTCTTGGAGTCTTGTGTGGAAGGAGGTGATGTCATCTTTGGTTCCATTTCATGTTAGCTTCCTTGTTTCCTTGTTATACACAGGTGCCAGCGTGGGTGACAAGCTCTGTGTTCAGGAAGGCACAGGCCAAGGGTCTGGGGTCTGTGACAGACTCAGGACCAGGTGGAGCAAGGTGAGGGCAGGGTGACAAGGGACATGGCGACTTGTGTGGGGGAGGTGCACGTCAGTGCTGAATGACGGGACGGCTGAGCTCCTGGGTCCCCAAGGGTGAGCAGGACGTCCCAGTTCCCTAGGCTGCCAGCAGCCACCAGATGGCAGCAGGGGACAGGAGGCAAGGCCGGAACTCCAGACTCAGGAATGTCTGTTTGAGGGCTCAGATGTCCCCTTGCTCCATTAGAACAGGGCTGTGACAGTCGGTCTCCCCCAGACCCTACCCTTGCCTGGCTGTGCTGGCCACAAAAGGAAGGTAGGTCTCAGGCTGTGGCCCCTCTTCACTTCCTGAAGTGACATGGTGACCCTGCCAGGCCTCAGGGATGGCCCTGATCCACCCCTCAGGCCCTCTCAGGCCCACCTTCTATCCCAGGGACACTGCTGCCACTTGAGACCTCTGGCAGCCCTGGGCCCGTCTCCCAGCAGCCAGATCCACAGGCCGAAGGAAACCCCTCACCCCACACCCGCTGCCACACCTGCCCCAGCGGAGCCCTGCAGCCTGAGTCCCTGGGCTCCGAGCTGGATGCTGGCCCCAGAGCCCGCCGCTCGCAACCACAGCCCAGCGTGGACAGAGGCCCTCAGCACCGCAGCCCCCTGCCCTTCTTACTGACCAGGCTCACATGGTCCTCACCTAGTCCACTCACCCAAGAGCTGTTGGCCAACTGCCCCTCACACAGCACCCCCAGCACCTCGATACCTGCTGGGCGGGGGGGTTGAGATAAGGACACACCCTCGGCAGACCTGCCTGTGCTCTCACTGGCCAGGTCCTGATGGGCAGGTGGGCCTGCCCCTCCAGGTGCTGCCCAGGAGGCATAAAGCCGGCAGGTGGAGGCAGCTCACAAGGAACCTGGTCATGACGGGGAGCAGTGCCTTGCTGCTGGCAGCCCTCGCCTTGCTCTGCACCTGCGGTGAGTCTGAGCCCCCATGCGCTTCCAGACCTTCTGCCTGGGGGGTCGGCAAGGACCTGTGTGCCACTCTCTGTGGCTGGTGCCACCTTCCCAGGCACCCAACCCTCCTCACTCACAGAACACGGATGTGAGCAAACAAGTCGGCCCCGGCTCACTCCGGTACCCACCCTAGCCCCAGCGTCACCACCAAGCCCAGTGTCTCTAGCCCAGCCTGACCCAACCCCAGGCCAGCCAACCTCACATGGAGGGGAAATTCCCTGGGCAGGGACTTGACTTTCCTTCCCCGTGATGCCAGGGAAGCTGGAGCAAAGAAAGGCAGCTGAGGTTAAGGGCGATGGGAGGGGTCGGTGGGCAGCTGAGGCGGGGTAACCGTGGAGGCACCTGGGGCAGCGGAGGTGCTATAACGATGGGGTTACTTGGGGCGGGTGAGCTGGGCATTGATGGGGAAAGTCTAGAGACCACTAAGTTGGAGACCTGGGGAGGTCTGGGGCTGGGGTAGGAGTACATACCCCCTTCCTGGTGACGTCTTGCCCCCACGGTACAGGTCTGGCCACAGGAGAGGACAACAATGAGATTTTCATGGACTTCCTACAAACGCTGCTTGTGGGGTCCACAGAGGAGCTCTATGAGGGCCCCCTGGGCAAGTACAACGTCAACGCAGGCGCCAAGGAAGCTCTGGCCGAGCTCAAGTCCTGCATAGACGGCCTGCAGCCCATGCACAAGGCAGAGATGGTCAAGCTGCTGGTACGGTGGCCGGCGGGGCACCTCCTCCCTGAGGGCGGCAGCCCTGCTCCCACAGACACCCTAACCTCCCTCAGACAGCAGATGTGCACACCAGGCCTCACTGCCTGCAGAGCAGCCCTCAGACCCGTCCACATACATACATGCGTGCTCATGCACACAAGTGCACACGCACACACAAACACAGGTGTACACACTGCTTCCCCAGGGCCCACCATCCCCCAGAGGCTACCCTGGGACTGTTACCTGATGGAGCTGTGACTCTGCAGGGATCACCGGGTGGGACCCCAGCCCCTGTCCCACCCGTGTCTGCTTTCCAGGTGCAAGTGCTTGGTAGTGAGGATGGTGCCTAGTGGACCCCAGACGTGGCTACCAGCAGCCGCAGGACCAGCTACACAAGCCGCCATGGCCATGTCATCCCCTGGCCACTGCCCACGTATGAATTGATCCGCAAGCCCTTCACTTAATAAAGCCTCCTGCATCTCAGGGTCTGGCTCGTCTCTCCCCAACTCGACTACACACACAAGCACAAGGTCACACGCATAAAGCACAGATTCGCACCTGATTCAGTGGGCATACCCCCTTGGGAAATCTTTCTGACGCCTGAGCAGGCAGCTGGGCAGAGCAGGACAGATGGGGAAAGTCCACAGCCTGGGGTGGGAGGCAGGGAGGCAGAAGCGCCTGCAACAGGAAGTGGCCCAGCTGGGTGACCGGCGGTGGGGCGCCCCATTCCCCGATGGTACATACACACAAAATACACATGGCACGGGGCCAGGGGCTGACAGCAGTGTCCCCAACCTCACCCAAGGGAGAGTCTGCCAGGAAGACAGCCCAGCCCGACCCCAAAGGGACCCTGGCGGAGTCGAGAAACAAGGACTGAGTCAGGACTGGCCCACCCATGGTGCACAGGACAGAGCAGGGTCTCGGAAGGTCCTACAGGAAGCAGCAGCTCCCACTCCCAACCTGCCCACCCACCCGCACCCTGGATCCCAGGACACCTAACCCGCAGAACATTCCTGCTCCTGTCCCCAGGCTCAGGGGTCCCCACCGGGGCCAGGCTGAGTAGGTTCCGTTCTGGCCCTCACAGCCTTTGCTCCGTGGCCACCTGGCTCTGGGCCTCGGTGTCCCTTCTGATGCCCCCCATGCCTCTCTATCCCCACTGCAATGAGCACATTAAGTCCTGGGACCAGAACCATGCCTGGCGAGGGTGGCGTCCCTCTGGTAGAGGCCATTGTCTCCATCACACAGACGGGGATCTAGAACCCACCATCCCACAGAGCCACATTCTAGAGCTCAGGGGCCAGGACCCCTCCCCAATTCTCAAAACCCCCAGTGGGAGAGGCAGGAGAGGGAGACGCTGTCCTCTCCATGCTCCTTTTTTGGGAACCGAGGACGATGCGACAGCACTTCTGAGGAGGCTCGGTCCACAGGTTGCTTTGAGCACCGTTCCTGGACCGAAGAGGTAAGGGCTCCTCCACGGGGTCCCTTTACTCACTGCTCCTTGCCCAGCTGGCCATGCCCAGGATCCTGTGGGTGGGAGGAACCTGGCCCTCTAGAGCCCCTTGGGCCAGTGAGCGCTGGTCAGTAAGGGCCCGAGGACATAGCTCGTGGGTCAGATGCCCCTTGTCCTTGGGTAGGTGAGCGCGAGGCAAACTCACGAGTTTAAGCAGAAGCTTCTCTTAAGTCTCGGTCTCAGCTTGAGACCCACTGAGCAGGCTGTGGCTGGCAGTTTGCCCATCAGTGGGGGGAAAAGCAGGGATGGGGGTGAAGGGCTGGAGCCTCCCAGCACTGGGTCACCCTCTTGTCCCTGGACAGACCTGGTCATGGCAGAGGAGATATGGGTGGGCACCTGGAGGCCCCATCGCCCCCGGGGGCCCATCATGGCTCTCTACAGCAGCCCTGGACCCAAGTACCTGATTCCACCTACCACAGGTCAGTGCCTGTGAGCCCAGGAGGGGGCTGGGTGGGGGGGGACAGGAGCCAGGTATTGGGTGGGGCGGCCTGGGCTGGATGAGTGGTCCTGGGGCTCATCCCTGTCTCCCTCTGGGGTCAATAGGGTGGGGAGAAGGTTGGGGGTCTGGCTCGAGGCTGCTCAGAGGCCCCTCCCTACAGGCTTTGTGAAGCACACACCCACCAAGCTGCGAGCTCCTGCCTACAGTTTCCGAGGGGCCCCCATGCTCTTAGCAGAGAACTGCTCCCCGGGGCCTCGCTACAGTGTGAACCCCAAAATACTGAGAACCGGCAAGGACCTCGGCCCCGCCTTCTCCATCCTGGGGCGCTACAGCACCAAGACCACACTAACCCCTGGCCCCGGTGAGTGACAGTGGCCCAGCCTCCGCCAAGCCACCCTGCTGGTGGCCACTTCATGTCCATGACCAAGGGTAGGAGTGAGCGACATGTCCTCGTCCTCATCCTCGTGAGAAAGATGAGCTGCTGACCCAGGACAGACTCTGAGCCATCTCAACCCAGCTGGGACCTGGGTCACACTCGGCCCCAGTCCCTGCCCCAGGCCTAGGTCAGCACTTCCACCCTGGGCACTCCGACCAATCCGTCACTGTCCGTGTTGGGGCCCAGAGGCCCCACACCTACAATGTTGGGGGGTCCTCTTTGAGCCCCTTGAGCTGGGCCGGGCACCTGCAGGGATGGTCCTGGCTCTCCCAGCACCCCCTCTCCTCCTTCCCCCAGGAGAATACTTTCCAGAGAAATCTGTCAGGCACGTATTTGACTCAGCACCCAGCCACTCCATTTCTGCACGGACCAAGGCCTTCCGAGTGGACAGCACCCCAGGTCCACAGGAACCCCAACAGCCCGCAGCCAATGGGTCAGGGTTAGGGGGGCGGGGGGCGGACGGAGCTGGGGCAGCCTGACAGCCGGTCTCCTGGAAGCGGAGACTCAGTGCCCTCCTTCCCGCAGGCCCCACCGCCTACATGCTCCCGGTGGTGCTGGGGCCACACACGGTGGGCAAAGTGTCCCAGCCTTCCTTCTCCATCAAGGGCCGCAGCAAGCTGGGCCACTTCAGTGACGACCTGCACAAGGCAAGGGCGCCCAGCCAGGGCACAGCTACCCCCCACGGCCACTTGGCCCTCCCCCCAGAACCCAGGACCGCAGCCTGACTCCACCCTCCTGAAGCCCCGCAGCATGCGGGCATCTGGGTGCCTGCCACGTGCCATGTGCCCGGATCACGCTCCAGTGCCCAGCAGACTTGAGCAGGGGAGGGCAAGTAGCAGTTACATGGGTGCTTGCAGAAGACGAGGAGGAGAAAAGTGAGCTGTGCGGTTTCTGGGGGCAGGGCTCCGGCCGCAGACAGAGCCAGTGCTGAGGCTGAGGTGGGCGTGTGCCCGGGAGCTTGAAGAGCACAGCTGACCCACCGTCCAGCACAGCCCACGGCCCTCGGGCCCCTGGCAGTGTCCCTGCTGGAAGGGGTCTCTGTCACACACAGAAGGGATGAGCCCAGGGCTGGCACATGCTGGGGTGGCACTGCCACAGTAAGGTTGAGGTAGGGGGCCCCACTGCGCTGGGGTCAGCCCCACGGTGACTGTTTGGAGACAGAAGGGACCCGACACACAGATGCAGTGACTCAGGACCTGAAACCCACTGTCCAACGCTGGCCCTTTGCCCTCTGGTCACACGGCCTGCCGGCAGAGCCTGTCTGAGCCTCTCTTGCCTCCCAGACCCCAGGTCCCGCAGCCTACCGTCAGACCGACATGCAAGTGACCAAGTTCAAGGCTCCACAGTATACCATCGCGGGCCGAGTGGAGCCCCCGGGGGACAAGACCCTCAAGCCAGGACCAGGAGCCCACAGCCCTGAGAAGGTCTGGGAAAAGCTGGGCCCAGAGGGGTGGGCGGGGCTGCCGCCTGCAAGGCTCACAGTGCCTGGCCCTGTTTCCCCCCTGGCAGGCTCTGCGTGCCCACACACCAGTGACAGTTAATGCTCCTGAGCCCTCACCACGTGCCAGGCTCTGTGTTCAACCTGGCAGTGTGGCCTTCATGCTGGTCATGGCTGGGGGTTCAGGAGGGACAGTAAAACCACCATCAGCAACTGCAGGCAGTGAGGGCAGAGCCTGGGTGGGGCCAGGCTGCCCACTCTTCTCACGGCCTCTCCTCTCCTAGGTGACAATGACCAAGCCCTGCGCCCCCATCGTCACCTTTGGCATCAAACATTCCGACTATATGACACCCTTGGTCGTAGACGTGGAATAGCCCTGGTCCCAACCCGACCATCACCCTGATCCTTTCCTGGGCTGTGGGCTGGGCCAGCCTGGCCCCGCAGGGCAGAGCATGCTCGTTTGGAGAATTGTGAAGTTATTTTTTCTATGCTCCTTTCCCATTTGCTAATCTTGTTTCCTTGCCCACATACTTAATAAATCATGATTCCATTAGAAATGGGTTTGTCCTGGGGGGGAGCATCAAGCTTTTCGAGAGGCCCCCACAGGCTGCAGTGCAGCCATTGGGTCCCATCCTGGCTTCCAGGGCCAGTGGCCTGAGAAGACGCCCTCCTGCCCTCTAAGTCTGGGAGCAGACTCCAAAGACGACCACACCTGCTCCTGTCCCTGCCACGCACTGTCTCCGTGTGACTGTCTCCCCCTACCGAGAGGTGGGGGTCTGTGTCACTCCCCTTGAATCTGGGCTAGGGCCTGTGGCCACCCCAAATCGATGCGTCATGACTTCTGAGGCCAGGGTATACAACACACAAAGGAGACAGCCTCTCCAGGACACCCCCAACCTTGTTCACCGTCACAGCAGCAGCCACACCCGCAGCATCCAGGCCCTCGGCTCACAGTGGCATTCACCTTCAGGTGATGGCAGCCCAGCCCTGTGGCCCAAGATGAGGCCTTGACATCATAGAGCAGGAACAGCTGTTCCTGCCGTGCTTAGCTCAGGTTCCAACCAACCAAGAGAGACATAAATCACTACTGCCACTTTAAACGACTAGGTTTTAAGGTGAGCTGTTCTACATCCCAGATTACAAAGGAGGACATGGGCACCAGAGGTGGTGTCTGAGCTGGGCCTGAGGGGCCTTTCTAGATGCTGCCCCGAACTCCAAGGTCAGGCCTTGACATGTAGTCTGGTTTCAGCTCAGCGTTGGGGAGAGGTCGCTCAGCGTGGGTGGCCATGTCTGTGGCCCATGGGATTGCCAGCAGTGCTACTGAGTCAGCAGCTCACATTCGATCTGTTTAATCCCTGAGGAGATGCTTCTGGTGTCCCCACCGGAGTTACAGAAGCCTGGGCAGAGAAAGGTGAGCCTGGGACTGCCCACAGAAGGGGTGCCGGGACCGGGAAGACCAGACAGCGGAGCAAGCAGTGTCTAGCCCATAAGTGCCCACAGCCAGTCCGTGGACCGGGACTCCAAAGCTCCCTGAAGCCCCCACGGGAACAAGAACATCAAAGATTTCGTGTTTGCTTCCTGGCGAAGCTGTTTATTCCAATCTTGCTTTATGGGGTAGAGCCTGGCAGTCTGTCCTCACTTGACAGGCTGGCCCCAGGTCCTTTTCTGTTTTACTGGTCTCATGGGTCAGTGTTACCAACCGTACTGATCCACAGGCCTAGGTGCCAAGTGTACAGGGCTTGAGTGGGAGGGTGATGGCCTGTGGGACACAGCTGACATGCGGCATCAGTCGCCACGCCCCCCTCATGGAATTCATCCTAACACCATGAGAGTGAGAAAAAGTTAGAAAGGAACTGACACCCAGGCCGCCAAATGGCTGCAGAGTTGTGGAGACGGATGTGGACGTCTCAGAGAGGTGGCAGAAACCACTTCCGAAGGTCAGTCTGCACCAGCAGGGCCAGTGGGCAGTGCGGCCAGAGCACCCTGCTGTCAGGACACGAGGTGAGCCCGGGAGGGGGTCAGGCGTGTGACTGCCTGCGGTGACCAGCTGTACACATGGGCAGCAGCTTCCAGCTTGGTAAACAGTGAACAAGTCCCCGTGATGAGCATTGACACGAGACGAGCAGAGGAAAAAGCCAAAGCTGGGGTGCGCAGGGCCACTGGGAAACGAGGCAGGACCTTGGGGGCTGCACCGTGGCAGGGGCAGCCATGCCCCAGACACAGCGGCATCTAAGCCAACCTCGGTGACAAGAACCACGCTGGACGGGTGGGGACAGATAGGACAGAGCCCTCAGGAGTTAACAAGGGGGCCCTCCTTCCCCGGGGGCTGAGGGCCAGGGCACGACGGCAACCATGTGAGAATGGGTCGGGCCTGCAGAGCAGGAACAGGGAGCAGCAGTGTCCAGGGCGGAGGCCAGAGCCAGACGGGGGGTGGCAGGAGCTGACAGGCACCAGGCTGTGGCCACATGTAGGGCGATGGTGCGGGTGGGTGGACAGTGAGCCAGTCGTCCTCAGGAAGGGGCGTGACTGGGAAGGCAGAAGACAGGGACAAGGGCAGAGCTGACGGGGACCCCTTTTCTAACACGTTTTCATGTCAAGAGTGCTGGGTTCTCACTGTGGGGTGAGAAGCGACTGGCCTGGCTGGGCCTGTGGTTTGCTTTGTGTGAGCTGGGGGCTGGCCATGTGGGCAGTAAGGGAAAGGGGAGCAGGGTGGGCATGTGCAGGAGCTGGGGACGAGGGAGTGGGTCAGAGCTCCTGCACAGCGAGGGGACACTCGCTGTGGGAGGAAACTGACCAGTGACCCTGAAAAAGTGACCTCTGGGTCCCATGAGGAGGGTCCGTGCAGGGAAGCTCCCTCCCTGCCCCTGCCTGACTGAAGTGCCAGATGGGCCCGTTTCTGCAGCCCTTCTCGCCTGGAACTACATCTTTGGTGCTGGAGAGATCCTAAATCCTGACACAGCGTGAGTTTCGGCTCACGGATACACGGCCGTGACATCCAGAAGGATGCGGGTCCAGTGCCTCCAGCCATGACTGCAGCCGCTCCTTCGTCCACACCCGTCCTTCCCCGAAGGTCTGGCTTCAGGCAGAGGCCTGGCGGTGTGCCCGTGCTCGGCTGCCCGAGCCAGGAGTAACTGCCACCCCTGGGCTGAAGACTCTTGGTTGGAGGAGATGGCACTGAGTACAGACCCACAGACACCCGCTTCCTGTGTCAGGTCCAGGCACCTCGGACACCAGACGTGGCCTTACCAGACAAGGATGACCGGACAGAGGAGCCTTGAGACATCAAGGCCAAGGGCCTGTAAAGGGCTGCTGGCCCCAAGCGGCTGTGTCCAGGACGTCCAGCTGTTCTGTTCAGGCACGGTTCTGCCAGTGCCTCTCACACCTGGGCCCTTGCACACATGGGACCAGGCAACACAGCTGAGTCAGAGGCAGCCGTGGGCTCCCGGCCACACAGGAAGAAGATACCTAAGCCACGGTCATCATTTCAAAGGAGTATTTTGTAGGCAGGTCCTCTGGAGCCCAGGACACCAGGTGGGGAAGACCTTGGTTGCCTGGGCACCCGCAGAAACCAGCGCCCACTGGCTCACGTCCTTGCCCTGGACAGCAGGTACGAAAGGATGAAGAACAGCACGACCAGGCCCAAGGCCATGCCGCACAGCAGCTTTCGATTGTCTCGCCCAGACCGCGCCATTGTGGAAAAGCGCTTCACGCTGCCTGTGAGCAGGCCTGTCACGCTCATGAAATCCGAGTCCTGCGGGAGGAATCCCAGCTTGGTCACACAGGCGCTGCCTCCATGACCTGCTGTGGGCGTGGGGTGGGGGCTAGAGCAGGCAGAACAGGGCAGAGCTGCCCACGACATTCATACACGTCGCAGACCCTTACCATGCCATCCAGGTACCGGTTCTGGTCCTCAGCATCTCTATCAATGTCCAGGGCCAGCTGGTCAGGACAGAAGGGGCAGGGTGAGGCCAGGGCAGACATACGGGACAGCACCTGACCCTCGACAAGACTAGCAGACGCTGCCAACAACCCTGCCACCACCAGAAGTCAGGTCCAGGTGTCACCTGGTCCTCACACAGGTGACCGCTGCCATGGATGGGACAGAAGGACGGGAAGCACATTTAACCCTTTCAGGGCTCTACCCTCCCTCTGATCCCACTAGAGTGCCAGGTGGAGGAGGAAGAGGCCACTACTGACCGATTTGAGCCTGGTGACTTTGGAGGCCAGGCTGTCGGCTATCCTCTTGTTCTCCCGGTCTAGAATCTCCTCCACAGCGCCGGAGCTCTGAGCTGAAAGGAGAGAGAGGCTGAGGGGTACATCCACCCATGAGCCCTTGACCCTGTACATTGGCCCTTCGTGACCTCAGTGCTCCCACTATGATCCCATCTGGCCAAGTGTCACGTCTGGGGGAACAGGGTCCACCAGTTTGTTGAGCAGGCCCAGTTGTAACCCAGGGTCTGGTGCAAGGACATCGCACACAAGACAGGCTGCATGACTGTGTGTGACCACCTGTTGTGTGAGCGCATGGCCTGAGCACATGTCCAGGCCGGGACCGGCAGGTACCCCCAAAGTGTACAACCACAAACAATTCAGTGAAACTGGCACTTTGGGGTACCGTGACACAATCTGTACCATCCATCCACGGATGTCACCAATGGTGTACATGGGACCTGTTTTACGAGATAAACAGTAAACTGGTGTGGATGTAGGACAGATATGAGAGGCACCCAGGCGGCAGCAGGAAGGTCCCTGCAGGGGACACCTGTGAACTGTGTCCTGGTGCGGTGACAAGTAACCAGAGAGCCGACATCTGAGCAATGCTGCCCAAAACAGACCCCAAGGGCAGGGATGACATTTGATCACGGCTGCGACCCACACAGGGCGTGGTATGGCAGACGCGGAGTGTGGTGCCTCCTGAGACCTGCCAGTGACTAGGGCTGGGCCAGAGGATTCGCAATTACCGTCACATCAGGTGCGGAAGCAACCGGCACCACGCTTAAGAGTGTAAACTTGCCGTGGGACGGAAGCCTCCACGGGATCCCTCTAATGGGGGAGCAGCCCTAGGAATCACTGACGTGTAGACGCCTAAGGAAAGGGTGTCACGTCCCACCAGCCACTTCGCGTTCACTAGCTCCTAATGACCAAACAGCTCAGCAAAGCCGGCGCCAGCATCAAGCTGATGGGGTTCCCTGCGGGCCGACGGAGCGTCCAGGGCCCGTCACCACGGCGCCTGCTTACGCCCTCCCGCCACGCAGCCTCCACTCGGGGGCTGGCCTCCGGACCGTGTGACGGGTGGGGACCGTGGCCTTCGGGACCCCGCAGCTGCGCGGTGAGGATGGGCGGGAACACGCGCAGGGCCCCAGCGACCCCTCAAGGGGCGGCGGGGCGGCGCCGGCTGAAGCCTGGTCGGCCCGGACCTGGCTCCGCCCGCAAGCAGGGTCTCCCCGCCGAAACTACCCAGCCGGCCGGGCTCTTGCTGGCAGCGGCGTCCATGACGGCCGGGCCCGCCGCCACCGGCTCCACTCTCCCGCGCTCACCCCGAGCCCAGTCCGCCATCGTGCGCGGCTCCGGCCCCGGGCTCCGTCAACGCATCCGCCACAGGCTCCAGCGACGTGGCAGTCACGGGAAAGGGCTTCCGGCCCCGCCCCTTGCGCTCGGGCCCGCCGCTTCCGGCTGAGGTCCGGACCGCGGGGCCGTGCGGTGGGAGCAGAAGTGGCCTGCCTTGCGGACGGGGCGGTCAGTGTGTTCCATGCTAGGGTGTTGACATACACTTGTCACTCTCGCCAAAGGCTGCATCGGGTCCCAAATGGCCCTTACCCAGGCGAGAGAGGGTCGGCGAAGTCCGGACGGGAGCCGACCCCGCCCGCTGCTGTGCGGTTAAGTCGCAGGTTCGTTGCGAGTCCCGGCCCCAGTTAATGCTGGAGGGACGCGGCGGAGATCGGTGCCCGCAACGAGCGAGCTCCGCAGGAGACGCAGGGGTGAAGCGCTCAGAAAAGACGGTGAAGCGAGTGAGGGGTGGGGTGGAAGTGGCGGGGACGTGTGGCCGGTAGGAGCTTCCCGCTTTTGCACGCGGGCGTTGCTGACAAAGGGCCTGGCGCAACCTGGATGCCCAACAAAGACTTGATGCAGGAGTCACCCACTGAATAAATCATTTGCTGTCATTAGTCCTGACAAACCATTGAAATGGGAATTTTTATCACCTGTGCTTTTCAAAAGAGGAAACAGTACAGGCCAGGCAGTGTGTCCCGATTACACACTTGGGAAGTCGCGCCGCGCCGCACGTGATCAGGCTCTGCCTTCATCCTGACCTCCCCACAATCCTTTCTCCCCCCCCCACGGCCATTCTCCACCTTTCAAGTGGCTGCTCCTTCTGCCTTGAACCACCTTCCTCCACGTCCTTTCCTGGCTCACTTCTTATCGTCCGGTGTCAGAAAAAATGCCACTGCAGAGCCCTCTGCAGCGCAACCCCGCAGCCCAGACAGATCCCTTCTCAGCAAACCCCCCGACCCCCGCTGTTTCTTGTTTGTAATAAGTCAGACCCAAGTCCCTTTTTTTTTTTACATTCATCTAAATCCACTTTCTCAGATATAAATCAGGCTCTTGGGGCACCAATTCGCCCTGTGGATTCACAGCTAACATATTGACGCATACGTGGAGTTTTTACAAAACCTTCAACAGTCACATAAACCTCAGACTAGCTGGCGCCAGAGAACTGATGACCGGAACTCCTAAAATGTCTTTGTAACTCCAGCTCCAACCAATCATAAGATACCCCGGAACTGATAACGTATTGAAGACCTCCTACCCGGTATTTCACCCTCTAAAACCAGTTGCCAATAAGCGGACGGGGAGTTCGGGTTCTTCCGGCGTAAGCTGCTGGTTCTCCATTGCACAGCGGTCTACAATAAACGCTTCCTTCACTGCACCCCAGTGTCAGTGTAATTGGCTACCGGCAGCGCAGGGTGCGCAAACTGCTCGGTTACAACCAGACCCCTTTCTTTTTTAAACCACAGCACCGCGACTGCCTAAAGTCGTCTCGTTTGTCCGTTCTTTTCTTGGCTGTCCTTGACTTTTGGAACGTAAGCTCCACGAAGACAGGGACGTGTGGGTCCTGTTTACCCACATCCCAGCGCCTCGCATGCAGTAGGCACTCAAACACTTAACAAACCAAGGGGTCACAGGGCTGCAAAGGCCTTTTCACCTCGGCTTTCCCCCGACATCGCATTCGTGCTAGGGCTCCACAGGGGCGTTGTTGTGCGTGTGGTGGGGGTTTGGGGACTGCGGTCCTCTCCTGCCGGGAATTCCGGCCCAAGAAGCGGGAGTAGTCACTAGGCCCCAAATTCCAAAGACCACCGAGACGGAGCTTGAAGCCCGTGCTGTCCCGGGGGCAAAGCCTGCAAGCTGCAAGTCCCACCACCGTCAGGTGCACGCAGCCCCGGACCCGCCCCGCGGCGCCGCGCACGCCTGTCCCAGCATCCCCCGCGCGAGCTCCGCTCCGCCCCGCGGCGCCGCGCACGCCCGTCCCGGCGACCCCCACGCATCGAGTCTGGGTGAGGCGGTCGGAGTCCGGTCCGGAACCGCGGAGCGTGGCCCCTCCCTCCTTCCCGGCGCCGCGTGCCGGGGGCGCCATGGATCCCGGTGCGGTTGCGGATGCCGTGGAGACGGGGAAGGAGAACGTAATTATGGAGGCCCTGCGCACGTACAACCGGGAGGTGAGCGGAGCCGTGGACGTGGGACGTGCGAGGAGGCGGGGGGCAGGGTGGGGCACGCGCGTGGCCGGCAGAGGGTGCGTGAGTGTGGGAGGGAGCGCGGAGGGGAGCGGCGCCGAGTGGCGAGGAGTTGCTGGGGGAGGGGCGGGGTGCGCGCCTGGGGAGCCGGTGTGTAGGGGTGGGGCTCCTTTGCGGAGTGGTGCCTGCGGCCTCGGGGCCCCCTCCGGGGAACCCGGGCCCTGCCCCTGTGCACCTGTGCGCCCTGAGTCTTTGGGTCTTTCTGCAGAATTCCCAGAGCTTCACGTTTGATGATGCCCAACAGGAGGACAGGAAGGTGGGTGCTGACCGAGGGTGAAGGAGCAGGGACGGGCGGTCCCTGGCCGAGACGCCTGGTGCAGCCACTCTTCCCTCTACCCACAGAGACTGGCGGAGCTGCTGGTTTTGGGCCTGGAGCAGGGCTTGCCACTCTCCCGCCGCGTCACTTGGCTGCAGAGCATCCGCATCCTGTCCAGGGACCGCAGCTGCCTGGACCCCTTCACCAGCCGCCAGAGCCTGCAGGCCCTGGCCTGCTATGCTGGCATCTCCAGCTCCGCGGGGTCAGCCCCTGAGGCCCTGAACATGGACATTGTCCTCGAGGCCCTCAAGTGTCTGTGCAACCTGGTGCTCAGTAGCCCGGTGGCACAGGTTTTGGCAGCAGAGGCCCGCCTGGTGGTGAGCCTGGCGGAGCGCGTGGGGCTGCACGGGGAGAG
Source organism: Rhinolophus sinicus (assembly GCF_057876585.1). Taxonomy (NCBI): domain Eukaryota; kingdom Metazoa; phylum Chordata; class Mammalia; order Chiroptera; family Rhinolophidae; genus Rhinolophus; species Rhinolophus sinicus. Next base: position 188,862,624 of record NC_142514.1, on the reverse strand, counting down.
CGGCGTCCCGCACGACGTCCAGTTCTTTGACTTGCGCCTCCTCTTCCTGTTGACGGCGCTGCGTGCTGACGTTCGCCAGCAGCTGTTTCAGGAGCTGCGGGGTGTGCGTCTACTGACAAATGCGCTGGAGCTGACGCTGGGGGTGACCCCCAAAGACAGCGCCCCGGAGCCCCTTCCTCCCCAGGAGACAGAGCGGGCCATGGAGATCCTCAAGGTGCTTTTCAACATCACGTTTGACTCCGTTAAGAGGGAGGTGGACCAGGTGAGTTGACCTGATGTGGTTGGTCCTCGCGTAACGGTGCTGGGGAGTCATCCTGCCTTGTCAACGGGTGTCTGACAGAGGGAGGAGGGAGGAGGCAAGGAGACACCAGTTCTGGGGCCTCGAGGAGGGTTTCTGAAGGACGTGGAGGGCAGGGCTCCTACAGCCTGGCAGGAGGGCTGTGGTGAGAGGGTACAGGTGACTCCTGCCACCAGAGTGCACGTGGGGCTGGGACACAGTGGGATGCACTCCCAAGGGGATGTATTGCTCTTCCTGGGTGGCGGGGGCGTCCACTCAACGAGATGCACATCACTACACGTGGTCCTGGAGTGGGGCAGACACCACGCCAGCTGGCAGCAGTGGGACAGCTGTGGCTCTCTGTCACAGGAACCTTTCTCTTTGTCAGGAAGATGCTGCCCTTTACCGACACCTGGGGACCCTCCTGCGGCACTGTGTGATGGTGGCTGCTGCTGGAGACCGCACGGAGGAGTTCCATGGGTGAGCGTGGGGCCTGTCATCACAGGAGGGAAGTGTGCTCACCAGTGTAGAAGGTAGTGTAGATGGGGTTCCCAGCCCAGCCCGTGGACCGGTCACCACCCTGCAGAATCTTCCATCTGAGTGGGACTAGACATCAGTGTGTTTCTAGAGAGCCCGTCACTTGCAATATGTACTAGGATAAGAACCGTGAGTGTGGACAGGAAAGTGCCACTGGACCTTGGGTAGTGGCAGTGGGTGGCATTGTATCTATAGGGTGACGTGGTTCCTCACCGCCATTTTGGGTGCCCTGTGCATAGGCAGACCCTGGTTTCCCAGAGATTGCCTATGATGTTTTAGCGCAGACAGGGGGTGGCAGGTGGGGCATCTGCAATGAGTGCTTCCCTTCTTGGGGCCCTACCCCACTGGGTAGGAGTGCCCGAGATCAGTGCCTCCTTCAGCCTTGGCCCCTGGTGCTGCTCCTTAGGTTCATGTTGTGTGGAGCCCGGCAGGGTACACCAAGGGTTGTGCCTGTGCTAGGGGACTGGATTTAGCAGGCCCCCTGCCCCCGTCTGTCCCCAGCCACACAGTGAACCTCTTGGGGAACTTGCCCCTCCAGTGTCTGGACGTCCTCCTCACCCTGGAACCGCAGGAAGGATCCCTGGAGTTCCTGGGCGTGAACATGGATGTGATCCGTGTCCTCCTCAGCTTCCTGGAGAAGCGTCTGCACCAGGTGGGCAGGGGGACCTGCTGTGGGGGCTGCCTATTGGCTCTGGCTTCCCAAGCAGCTGTAGCCACAGCTTTTGTGAAGTCCACACTGGTGAATGGAGATGGGCTCAGTGCCGTGGTTTGGGCCCCCGGCCTCACGGGTCCAACCGGGCAGGAAGCCAGGCCCTTTGCCCTGAGAAGCACACATGCCGGGAGGTTCACTGTGCAGCTTCCCGTGAAGCGTCTTCAGTCGACCAGAGTACTTATTTCTCAGATCTGTGGGGGGCTCCCTCCTGAGAGGTCCTGAGAAGCCCCCCAGCCCCTGCTTGGGACCCCAGACTCTTAGTGTCACTGCACAGGAATTCCTCAGGGATCGGCGTCAGCTGTCCTGTGACCCACAGGTGCTTGCATTTGAGCATAGTGGCCTGCAGGGGCTCTCAGCAGCCCTCTGGGAGCTCGCAGATGTGCACGCCGCACAGCACAGACCCTCGGGAACCCACACTCACGTGCATGGTGGGCTGGGCAGTGTGCCCGGCAGTGGACACACTAGCCATGACCATCCATTCCTAGCACTACCGCTGCTGGTGCTGGGATCCAGGGAGGTAACCAGGGAAGGCCGGGAGCTCCCTGGTCTCTGTCCATGACAGCCACAGAGAGCGATTTTGTTCTCATGTCTTTAGCCACCACTTTCTGAGGGCCACTTGAGTGCTCCGTTTGAAACGCTGTTTCCCCACAGTGCTGGTTGACGAATGAGGAAGTTAGGCTCAGCGCAGTCGTTTGTCCCATCACAGCACAGAGGTGGCCGTCTGGGTTGGGTTCCAGCCCAGTCCCTGGAGGCTCAGCGGGCACTCACTGCCCGCTGTTGGCCCCCAAGCTGCCTGTGAGCAGCGGGGCCTTGTCCCGACTGCCTCCTGTTGGGAGGGCCCACGTCACGTGGTGGAGCAGCGCACAGCTGCCCGACAGCCCGCCAGGGGCATAGCCCGTTGACCAAGGCCCCTCTGCAGACGCACAGGCTGAAGGAGCGCGTGGCCCCCGTGCTGAGCGTGCTGACCGAGTGTGCCCGCCTGCACCGCCCCGCCCGCAAGTTCCTGAAGGCCCAGGTATGGCAGCGGCCGCGCTGGGCCCTGGTCGCCCTGGTGGGGACGTCCTGGCTGCCCTGGCCCAGGCTGAGGGCGGCTGTGTCCCCAGGTGCTGCCCCCACTGAGGGACGTGAGGACGCGGCCGGAGGTGGGCGAGCTGCTGCGGAACAAGCTGGTGCGCCTCATGACACACCTGGACACTGACGTGAAGAGGGTGGCGGCAGAGTTCCTGTTTGTCCTCTGCTCCGAGAGTGGTGAGTGTGGGGCCTGCCCGGCCAAGCGCTGTCCCCCGCCCCCCACCCCCAGCTTGTTTGCACACTGATCACCACCACACCCTCAGTGCCCCGCTTCGTCAAGTACACGGGCTACGGAAACGCCGCCGGCCTCCTGGCTGCCCGGGGACTCATGGCAGGGGGCCGGCCTCCAGGCCAGTACTCGGAGGACGAGGACACGGACACAGACGAGTACAAGGAAGCCAAGGCCAGGTGTGTGCCCCACCCTCGGGTTCCCCTCAGTCCCCCTGCTCACGGCCACCTGGACCCGGGGAGGGGGGGCAGTGTGACTAGGGGCGAGGCCTTTGGGAGTCTGGCACTGTTCCCAAGTGACGTGGGTCCTGACACACGATGTTTCCTGGAGAACAGGCCAAAGGGGCCGTGCCAGCTGGGGGACTAGGTGGCCCGGGTGTCAGGAGCTGATTAATTGCTGCTCCGGGATGGGGTTTCTTCCCCGTCACCTCCCTACTCTCTCTCAGGAGAATGAGTTTCTGGCCGGTCTGGGCACAAGCAGGAGATGTGGGCTTGCACCTACCTCAGGCAACCCCTGCTGTCATAGAGAGCCACTAATGTGTTCCCCATGCCCTTCCCGGGAAGCAGCATAAACCCGGTGACCGGGAGGGTGGAAGAGAAGCCGCCCAACCCCATGGCGGGCATGACGGACGAGCAGAAGGAGCACGAGGCCATGAGGCTGGTGAACATGCTTGACAAGCTTTCCAGGTGCGTGCTGAGCCTAGAGGAACGCCCAGGCCACAGTCGGGGTGGAGGGCAGTGTTGGGTCCATTTTACAGATGGAAGTTGAGGCCCAGAGAAGAGACGGTGTCACGTCTCATAGCTCCGAGGTAGCAGTTAGGCTTCAGGCCTGATGGACAAGTTCCCACCCAGGCTTCCCCAGGGAACGGGAGCAGCCAGGGTGAGCAGGACTCCTGCCCCAGCACACCTTTCCCTGCAGGCACAGAGTCATCCAGCCCATGGGCATGAGTCCCCGGGGACAGCTTACATCCCTGCAGGACGCTGTGTGCGAGAGCCTACAGGGGCAGGTCTGCTCGGACCCCGACTCGGACCCCGACTGAGGATAGTCACTCTTCTGCTGCCCCTTCAGCACCGGTGCTGTCCATGGTGCCGTGACCTGGGCGCCACAGTCCCCTCCAGCTTGGAGATCCTTTCTCTTTGTCCCAAAATTTTGTTCATGATTCCCTCTGGTCCAATTTCTTGTCTCGGGGACTGCGAGGGTCTTTCCTGCTATCACTCTGGGAACTCGGCCTCAAGTCCCACAAATGAAGTAGTTTCTTTGATGTGAGCTGCCGCCTGAGGGCAAGCCTTAGTGGGACTCGTGAGCATGTGTGCACACAGGCACAGGCCCACACATGCATGGTTGTCACGCTGGCCAAGAGCCAGCCGTTCGGGCAAGCGCTGCACTTCCTGGGGTAGAAGCTGCTGGGACTTCCCATGCTGCTGTCAGAAACACAAGTCATGTGCTGCCCCCACAGAGCTCAGGGCCGGAGTCCTCACCTGATGTGATGGGTGAAAAGGCGTCCGTGCGACCGTAGCCCTGTATTTATCACATCCCACAAGGCGGCACGGAGACACCGTCCTGTGGCAGCTTCGGGCAGCAGTGTGTGTGAATGTGTGCAAGGTACCAAGTAAAGCACATGAGGAAGTGGGAACTGGTTTCGTTCTTCACAGAATTGACCGCTTGCCAGGTCGCCACTCGCCCTATTCTCAATCTGCTCGTGCTGAGCTCCAGCCCAGGGCCCCACGCAGGAGGGAGGCGTGCTCGCAGGGCGGGGGGCCAGCCCGGGTGCTGCCGCAATACTGCAGTGGGGACAAGGACGCAGGCAAAAACCTGCTGGAAGGGCCTGGAGCCTCTGAGTTTCTCGGGGAAGTTAATGTGAACGTCATGGGAGGAGAGTGGACAGGACCTGACCCTCTGTGAGGGGCTGGGGGCTCTTAGCCCAACTCCAGGGCACAGCGGGGACAGATGTTCAGTCCTCGGGTTGTTCCAGTGGAGGGAAACACGTACCCCTAGAGACCCCTTTCCACAGTCAGTTTCAACATTTGGATCTCCTCTGAGGAGACAAAAAGGAAGAGCTGCCCAGTTTCTACATTAAAGTTTACTTTGTGCCAGAGTGAAGGACAAACTTACTCTAATGAAAAACAGCTGACTGAGGAGAGTGGCGGGCTGGCAACCCTAGTGCCCTGCGTGGGACCCGGAACCACACGGGCTGAGCCCAACCTTCAGGTGGGGACCTGGGCACAGGGAAGGCAGTGCAGTCCGAGTGTCACCATCACAAGCTGGGTGGAGAGTCAAATGGCAGACGGGCAGCTGTCCCTGACAGCCCTGCGTGTCAGCACAGCTCACGGCCAGCTGTACACTGTCCTGCAGCATGGGGTCTGTGCAGAAATGGGTGGTGACTCCCATGTCCCCACTGGTGCAGGGGCAGCCATCACCCTATTTGTCGCTCCCAGTGACCTGGAACACAAAGAAGTTACCCAAACACCTGGCTGGCCGCAGACCTCGGCCTGGGCTCCAACTGTGTCCTAAAGCTGTTGCTGCGGAGCCATTACGATGACAAGGCTACCTGGGGCCTCGATTAAGCAGCCAGTCCAGGTGTGCCACCCTTACTCTTGGGTAGCCGCTCTTTACAGTGTAAACCAAACGAGAAATGAGCACAGGTCGAATCCTATAGAACGACGTCCAAAAATCCTTAGGGGCTGTCAGAGCCAGGAGGACCCCCCGCCCCTGAACAGGCTGCCCGGGGTAGTGGGACAACTGCCCTTCAGGAGCTCCGTGCTACACGGGGGGACATGGCCCTCATGCCAAGGCAGGAGCCACATCTTGGGAAACTGCATTTTATCGCTTCACATGCCTGTGGGCTGGAAAACTACAGCTACCAGGCTCTGTTTTTTGGTTCTACCCTCGGTCAGAGGCTAACACTGACGACTCCTAAGCTCTACTCATGTGGGCTCCAGGCCACGCGGGCACAGCACTGCAGCCCCTGGAGCTGTGGCGCCCCGCCTCCACCTCAGCCTGAGCGGTGGGGGCCACTCCACTTTGGGGAAAAGGCCACTGCAGAGGCGGGGGCACAGGCTGCCGGGACGCATCCCTGCCCTGCCACTTGTGAGCATGCTCAGCGTCACTGCCTCCATCTGAGTGGGGGCAGGATGCCTGCACAGGCCTGGCAGCTGGTGCCAGCCATGACCGGGCCATGGGGCAGTGAAGAGGGTGGCCCCTCGGGGACCCTGCTCCGTGGTCTGTACCTTCCCAGTTTCCCGCCGGACAAGATCCTTCATCTCTTCCGTCCAGCCCAGCAGCTCCACCAGCCTCTCCACGCTGTGAACCAGGTCCCCCAGCTGGACCACGTCCCTGCTGCGAGGACGCCAGGCCAAGGGCCCCACCATGTCCCGGTTCATGAGCAGTCTGGGCACTGAGCTCCGCACGGCCTCAGACAAACTGGCAAAAGGCTCCACCTGGAAAACTGACCAGACGTGAGGGGTGCATGTCCCCTTCCAACCCCCTCAGGACACTGCGTGCTGGAGGCTGAGGCCTCGGAGGGACAGCGTACACTGACGGGGAGACCTTGGGTCACTGAAAAGCCACTTCATGTCCTCCAGGCTCCCAGCTCTGGGCCTTCCTGGATCCCACGTCTGGTGTGACCGAGGCCCCAGGCCGAGTGGACCAAACCTGCCCGCTAGGCTTGTCCGCCTCGGGAAATGAACCCTGTCCTCGCAGCTGCTCGGGGCACAGACCTGGATCTCTCCAGGCTGCACCTTCACACACACCCGGCTTCTTGGGAGCAAAAATTAATATAAGACCTGGTGTGTGTCTATATATATATATATATATATATATATATATATATGTAATAAAGATCTAGTTTTATAGTAAAATAAGACCAGGTCTTATATTAATTTTTGCTCCAAAAGACACATTAGACCTGATGGTCCGGCTAGGTCTTATTTTTGGGGAAATATGGTATATCCCTGGTCCCACCCCTTCAAGTTTATCACTGCTGCCAGCAGGCAGTTGGTCTGACCTGAGTGGCCTGCCTCCCCCTTCACGGTGCCACGCCCCTTGCCGCCTCACTTCCCCAAAGCGACAGCACCTCCAAAGCCAAGTGTCCCCCCTTCTCTCATCCCGCTGCTCCCAGGCCTGGAAGCCTGTGTCCTTGCAGCTGAATGCACTCATCCTCCAGGGGGAGGCCCCGGGGTGCCCCCAGCCCCCTGCCCCTGTGCCTCCTCCTCGCCTGCACACACTGCATGCAGCCCCGCCTCCCCAGCCACCCGCAAACCTGCAGGGAGGTCCCCAGGATGAGCAGCAGGTCGGCGGTGGGGAAGTCAACTACATGCAGCAAGAACCTCTCGGGCAGCGACTCCCCAAAGAACACGATGTCGGGCTTCATGATGCCGCCGCAAACTGGGCAGCAGGGGACCCGGTCACCCAGCACGTCAGCCTGGGGGACACAGGACATGGGCCCGAGGAAGAGATCACAACCCACTGCAAAGGCAAAGGCAAACACCACCCCACCGCCCACCCCCGCAGCTGCGAGGGGGTGTGATCGCCCGAGTACATAACTACATAAGGAGGCAGCCCCGGCAGTTCTCGACTTCCACAACTGTCACACGGCCCCCCGTTTGGGGAGGACTACATGCTTTATGGTCCCAACCTGTGACGTGCTGGAAAAGGCAAAACTAAGGGGACGGTGACAGCATCAGTGGTTGCCAGGGGCCGGGGGAGGGTGTGAATGGGGTTCACTGACTCATGGACAGTCTCCTTTCGGGGTGAAGTACTGTTTTGAATTCAAAGCGTTGGCTGCACTGCTCTGTGGATGCACTAAATAAACTCCACTGACTTGTACACTGAGACGGTGAATTCCGTGTTAGGTGGATTTTACCTCAGTCAGAAACAAACGACATGGTCCTGTGCCACATCGATATTTCAGTGTCGACTTTAAGATTTTCAGCTCCATCCTTTCACACTTGGAGAAGCCCATCCTACACAGGTACCCAGAGGAGGGTGGGGGCCTAAGTGTGTCTCATCTCTGTGTCAGTTCACAGTGAAAATTACAAACATCCAAAAATACCTCACGACAGGTGATGGCTATTACATGTCGTATCTGCAGTTTCTAAAGCCTAGGCAGAGCTGCAGTTATCGACAAGAGAGCCAGGAACATTTGCTCAGGAACAAAGCGAGTTGTAGAACCTTAAGCTTAATAATCCCATTACTGAAAAATAATTGTAACTGTGTGTGGGTGTGGGTGTGGGTACGTAGATGTGTGTGTTCATACACACATCGTTTTTTTAAGGCACAGAACGTACACCAAACTGCGAAAAGTAGACTATAGGAATTGGCTGAAGAGAGATTCATTTTTCCCTACGTATTTTTCTAGGGCCTTAATTTTTTACAAGCATGTGTCACATCTCTAATTTCAAAATAGAGGGAAGCATTTTCACACTGTTACCGTTCCCTTGTCTGTACGACAGTGCTTAGAAACAAGCACTTTTCCAGACTACTCACGCCGCGAAGTGTGCCAACTCACCCAGAAGTCCTCCCCTGGGGCTGTTCTTCGGCAGACGATGCAGGTGGCAGAGGCAAAGGACCCGTGAGCTTCAACCAGCTTGGAGGCCGGGATGCCAGACGCTGCAAGTCAAACCAACACTGAGTGCTGCTGCTTTCAGGTGGACACACGACCCTAAACAGCACGCCTGGGCTTGTGAGGCACCCAGGGGGAGTGACAGCCCTCCCTGGGGGCCGGCTGGCCCTGCCTCCATCACCTACGGATGATGCCTCCTGACCAGAAGCAGAGGGGTGACGGCTCCCAGAAGGAGGCAGGTCACAGCTAAAACAAGGCCTGTCAAAACAGCACAGTAAACATCTGGTATAAGTCCAGATACAATTTCATCCAATACCTAGGAAAGCATTTTCTATTCTACAGACACCAAGTAAAGATGAGAAAATGATATAAATACATTTCCAGAAATTGGGGGAAACAGACAAAAGATAACTGAAGGTATGTCACCACATACGCAAGTTAGGCCAGCTCTGAAGAGCTGTGGCTAAGCAGCCCCGACCCTGGCAGAGGCAGCTGCCCTACGTCCACACACGCTACAGCCTCCAGCCAGACGCCCCTGTCCTCCCACAGGGCTGCCCCATCTCCAGGAGAAGACTATCCCCATGGGGGCTCCCCAGATGGAGAACGCTGGCAAGGAAGCACTTTCCTGGGAGGAGGGGCGGGGGGGGACTCCTTTTTCCACAGCACCGCACATGTGCAGCCTGGGCAAGCTGTGGGTTTGCAGGGTCGGCTGCCAGCACCTGTCAGTGTCACTGCATGTGCCGCTTGGAGATGCAGAGCCGGAGCTCAGCACCCTGGGTCACCTGTGTGGCACCATGCGATCACCGTGGTGGTCACACACTGAGTTTGCTAATGTTAAGGACTTAGCAGTGACCTTTGTGTGACAATGACATCGCAGTCATATGTCAAAAGTCTGTCTTCCAGAGCTACACACTGGTGTATTTATAGTAAGAGTGTAAGGTGAGGAATTTGCTTCAAAATCTTCTGGGGATGAGAGAGAAGATGGAGGAGGACACAGATGACGACGTGAAGTGCATTACTTATCTTTACTTCTGTGAGCTTGAAAACCCCCACAACACAATTTGTAAAAAATAAGTCGTCATATCCGATGAGCAAAACTCGAAGCTGCTGCTGTCAGCCTCGGTCCCGTCCAGAACTCAGCCGGCAGGTCGCCGGCAGGCACGCTGGTCAACGGGTCCACCAGCGCAGTCCCGACAGGCCCCTCGGGCACTGAGTGACACTGGGTCAGGAACAAGGCAGGGCTAGTTGGCTCAGAGCCCTACCAAGGATGGGGAAGCAGCCCGGGCTCCCGAGCTCCCCGCAGGGCCATGGGGCCGCACAGGCTCACCTCTCTCGAGCCCATCGATGTTCTGTGTGTACAGCCGCAGAAGCTGCCCCTTGTCGTGCAGCAGTCGCAGGAAGTAGTGAGTGACGTTGGGCCTGTGGTTCCCAGGGTACAGCTTCTTGGCCAGAGACAAGAATGGCTTGGGGTTGTACAAGAAGAAGGAGAGCTCAAAAATGGCCTCTGGGTAGGGGACGTCGTACTGATGGAGGTTGCTGTAGCGGCCGCTGCCTGGTGACCTGCAGAGAGAAGCCAAACGCTCTGAGCCCTTCAGAGGAGTCACGCGAGGGCAGCGAGGGCAGCGTGGGGACCGCAGGGCACCTGAAGTCGGGAATGCCGCTGGGCGTGCTGATGCCAGCCCCCACCATGACCACCACCCTCTGGCAGGCTCTGGCTCGGATCAACTCTGCTATGTCCTGCAGAGAAAGCTTCTCCTTCTTACTGCTGCCACCATTTCCAAGGATCCCAGAGACACCCGCAGAGAAAGCTATGGGCCTTCTGCCACCTGTAAAATGGACAGAAAAAGGAGAGTGGCCAGGTAACCGATGACAACCACATTCAGGCTAGTCTCGAGCATGAGACTGTCTGCCCGCCCCCACCCCACCACTGAGAATGACCACACACTTACCTACGTTCCCCAAATGACCACCTTTCCCATCACAAATGACATGCGCTAAAACAGAAAGCAGTCTTAACTCAGAAATCCAGCCTTATTTGGGAGGAAAAAACTCGCGTTAACGGGAAATGTGAGAACACAGAAAGCATCATTTCCTAACCCTGTGACCAAGGGCTCAGGCTAGAGCCAGGAGCTACCTTCGTGGGTGCTGCGGAGCAGTACACACTGTCACACCTGGGACGTGACAAGTGTGCAGTGACATCTGATCAAACTTAAATGTCTCAGGCTTTACCCCAAATATGATCAGGATGAAAAGCGGGGTCTAGAGACCATCTCGGAAAGAAACATCCACACCCGACAGCTAGGGGTTCACACTGCTGCAGATGTCCACGTTCGCAGCCAGTGTGAAGGCTGCTCAGATTGCAGCCACACAAGCCACATGGCCAGGGAAAGGCGGTGGGAGATTGCAGGTCAGCGCACTCTCCACAAACTTCTAGGCTTTGCAGGTCACCTCCAGAAGGCAGGAGCTGACACTCACAAGGGTCACTGTCAAGTATGAAGCAGTCCTCCCCAGGAAGAGGGAACTCACATACTAACAAGCCACAGGCTTCAGTGAGGCTTCTGGAAAGCAATCGGAAGGAAACAAAGCAGCGCAGGTAACACTAGGTCTGGAGCAGCACATGCAAAGGTCCCACTGAAGTTCACTCACACGGGCCTGGAAGGGCCCCCCGTTTCCCGTCTGCTCTCAGAAGGCGCTGCATGATGCCTTCACCTCCTGGCAGCATGCTGGCGACTCACCCAGAGTTCGGGACTGCCAGCCCACCGCACAGGGCACCCTCTCACACACCAGGGGCTGCCCGCCACCACATCTGTTCTTCTGGGAGATGGTCCTTGTTAACTACCCCAGGACATCTGTGACTGTGATACAGAGACCCCTCTACCCTGACAGGAAAAGAGATGCCACAAACTGAATTGATGACCTTCCCCAAATTATGAATGTAAAGTGAACACAGACATAAAACAGGCCCCCGAATGTTCCCTGAACTCACCTGCGATATGTGCAAGAAATGAGCCCCTGAATGGCCATCCTGAGGTACCTGTCAGGACAATTTGGACTAATCTTCTAGGAGAGTGACCCTAACGCTCTGTTTGCTCTGTGTCCTTTGTGTTCTTCTCCTGCTCCTTACAAAACCAACTATAAAAGCTCTTCATAGACCGACCGACTTGACACCTAAAGCTCTGCTCCCCACAGCATGTCCCACTCCTGGGACAGCACCAAGCCCCACTTCTCCCTTCCTCCTCTCAGCCAGACAGGACTCCTGGTTCCTGTGGGTACCCTCCACCTGGAAAAACCTTTCTCCACCTCAGCATGTCCAAATCTCCCAGAGTCAAGGCCAGGGTCAAACACCTCCTCCTTCATGAGGCCCCTGCTGAGCCCCCGTAAGAGTCACTTCCCCTCCTCTGCAAGGTGGCAGGACTGGCTCCCAGCTCCTTTTGGGGTCCTCCTTCCCTCCATGCATGGCTGCCTCTCACACTCCTCTGGGGTCTGTGACGGTGCAGTCCAAGGACCCACTTGCTACCCACAGTCCACGCGCAAGCTTCTGCTGCCACACAAAGCATCGTCTTGGTTTTACAAAGCACAGAGCTGTGAAGGGTGCATCCCGAGGAAGACGGCCGTGCCAGGGGAGGTGCATGAGCAGGAGCAGGGCCCTGGCCTGCTGCCTGTCTCAGGTCACTCCACACCGAGTCTCAGTTGCCAACGCCAAAAGCAAGGAACAGACCATCTCAAGTCTGGAGCTTGACCTCCCAGCAGCATGTACAGAACACACAGGCAGCAGGCGGCGTGCCCTCCGCCATGTCCTGCAGAGGCCATGCACGTGGCTCTGAGTGGGAAGGTGGGCACCAAGGACTTTGCAGAGTACCTGCCACGGGAGCTCTTCTGAGCACAAGCCCGTGACATCTGAAAGGGGCTTACTGACGGGAACAGGTCAGCGGGGCAGGAAGCAAAGGCAACGCTCTGACCCCAAACATAGCAATGAACTGAGCGCCTCACACAGCATGAAAACATCCACTCACCGGAGTGCCTCCAAAGTGCAAGTGATTATGAGAAATACAGAAGGGACGAGGGGAACCTGTGATCACGTGATTTGTAATGAATACGTATTTTGGTTTTTGTCCCCAAAACCCAATTTCCTGAGAGAAATGGCAGCATCTTTTGTTACAGTATTTGGTCTTTGCCCTTAGTTCCTGAAATTGCTTCAGAGCCAAGAAGGTGAGATGGGTGTCTCCTTGTTCATAACAAGCCCCTTTCAACCACACCTGAGTTTATATTAATGAGGAGACTTTTGGAAATCCCCTAAGGATGTGGATTGGTCGCCAGGGGAACGAACCGTGATTATAGGGTTGCAGCCTCCCTAAAAATCCAAAAGGAGGGGGCTCAGAGAGCTTCCAGGTTGGGGAGCTAGAAAGAAAGCATCCATGTGTCAGGCCCCAGGGCCCAAACTCCATGGGGACTAAAGCTCCTTTGTTAGGGACCCTTCCAGACCTTGGCCTGTGTATCTCTTCACCTGGCCGTTCATTCGTAGGCTTTAAAATCCTTTGCAATAAACTGGAAATCTAGTAAGTAAACTGGTTTCCTGAGTTTCGTGAGTCACTCTAGCTAATTAATCGAATCTGAGGAGGGGGTCATGGGAACCTCTGATTTATAGCCAGTCAATCAGAAGCAGAGGTGACAACCTGGATTGGCATCTGAAGTGGGGGCAGTTTGTGGGACTGAGACTTGAACTGCGGGGGACATCTGGTGAGTGTCTGTGGAAAACTGGAGAACTGCTTGGTGGTGCTGAACAGAAGCCCACCTGTCATAGAGGTGATTACCACTGTGAGTGCGTACTGAGTGCAAGGTGTTACCAGGACAGCTGACATACACTTCACCTCCACATAAATGTTTGTCACTGAAAAACACACGCACAGAATTTTACCAAAATATAATTTTGGTAATATATATTCCAGAGTCAGAATTTTACCTTGAGTCTAGAATATACTCAAGAAGTGTGACTTAAAGTCTACATGGTACATGGACTACGAGTTACTGGGCATTCAGGGACCCAGAGGAGCAAGCATGGGTGCTGCCTGAGGAAGGCAAAAGGGATGATTTCATACAACAATTCTAATATCCGAAATCAAAGGGCAGAAACTCCAACTGCAGAAAGCCCGTGCAAGCGGCCTGCCCCTCGACGCCTGAGCCGCCTGTTTTGGGGAGAGTAGCAGCAAGGGTCTGGTTCATGGTAGTCAACAGTGTCCTGAGCTGCACCTGGCGGCCCAGGTCACTGTCCCACCGTCACAACTCCCTGCAGGCTCTGATGCTGAAGCAGCTGCACAGAGGCAGCTGTCTGTCCAGCCCCCCACTGCCCTCAACACCGAGAACAGTGTGAAACAGAACAGGTAGAGGTTTCCTGGATGAGCAAAAGCCTCCTTCGTGTCACCTTATTAAACTTCTCACCAATACTTTTAGGAGCTGTGTAAGATGGCATCACGTGACTGTACCATTTTCTTAACTATTCATCCAGCATTGGGCATTTCAATTAGTTTCCTAACAACTACAGGCCTTAAGATTTGTCCATGTGTAGGTTCAGTTCCCAGACCAGGGTTCCAAAATATACAATTACTGTGTAGAAGATGCAGACAAACGCTGCTGGAGGCACCGACAGCACAACCGTTATAGGGGACAATGAAAATGTATGTATCTTTAGACCTAGGAGTTCCAGTGCTAGGAATTTATCCAAACAGTGAGCTACCGACAAAGCAATTCACCATGGCATTATTTGTAATGACTGACGATTAGAAACTATTTCAATAAGAGAATAAAGACATTATGAAATGGAAATAATGGAATGCTACGGTTCAGGGCAAACTATTGATAAAGTATTTGTTGTGAAATAGCAGTAACTCCAAGACATTCTGTGAAGTACAAATGCCAGGTACACGACAGAATCTAAGGGCGGGAGGTATCAGCAGAGACACTTAAGCGATGCTGTACCCGCCTAAAGTGCCCATGAGGAGACCCGACAAACCAACGCCACACGGGCCGCCCGCAGACCCGGGAGCCCCGCGAACCGACCTGACGTTCCAAGGTTCTCCCGGAGCCCCGCCCACCGCGCCCGGGCAGCCGCACAGCCGCGCTCGCCCGCCCGGCCTGGGACACCCGCCACTTCGGCGGCCCGTCTCCGCCCCCCGCCCCGCCCGGATAAACCGAGGCAGGCGGGCCCAGGCCCGCTCACCTCCCGGGCCCCAGAGCCTGAGGGCGCGAACGGCAGGCCGACCCCACAGCGCCATGTTCGCCGCCACCTGCTCGCGGCGCCGTCCCTGAGGGTCACGTGCCAGCCCCGCCCCGCGCGTCCCGGGAGCGGCAGACGCCCGGCGGAGGCGGCTCCCGCGTCTGCAGAGCGCCCGCCTTCCCCCGGCGGCCTGGGGCCTGCATTTGGCCCTCCCGCGGCCCCACGTTTGCTCGGTCGGTATGAACGCTTACTAGGAGGGGGCCTCACGTTTGCTCTTACTCAGTCCTCGCGGGACTCTACTAGGAAGGTACTATTATCATCGCATTGAGAAACTGCGGGTCGCCAAGGCCAAGGCCACACCGCCAGTCGGCGGTCTGGTCGACCCCAGGTGCCCGGACTCTTTTACGCCTCAATGACACGGCCAGCAGCGCGGAAACCCGCACACACCCGGGGACAAATTCGTCCAGAGCGCAGAGGCGCGATTACCCTGACAACCAGCGGGCGCCCAGGCCCGCCCACGGCGCTCCCGGCATGCCCCGCGTGGCGTGATGCCGGAAGTGTACGCCGGAGGTGAGTGAGCGCTTCCGGAGTGAGTGAGCGCTTCCGGCGGCCATCTCGGCGTCGCTGACTTCTCGGTGGTACTGCTGTCTTGGGCCTTTCTGCCGTCATGAAGGACGTACCCGGCTTCCTCCAGCAGAGCCAGAGCTCCGGGCCCGGCCAGGCGGCCGTGTGGCACCGCCTGGAGGAGCTTTACACGAAGAAGTGAGCGCCACGCTGCGAGGATCCGGGGGCGGGAGAGCGAGACCGGCGGGGGGGCGGGGGGGCGGGGAGAGGCGGGACCGTGCGGGGCCCCGGCGCGGGGAATGGGGACCCGCCCGGCGGGACAGGTGGGCGGAGGAACCCGGAGGGGCAGAGCCGAGGAGGAAGGGGCTGGCAGCCTGCAAGCATCGAGCAGCAGAGCCGTACAGAGGCTTCACTGCCTTCCTGACTGAGGGGCTGGTAGTGCCTGGGTGCTGAGCCCCGTCCTCAGGGCTGAGGCCTGTGGGTTCACTGCTTGACACCCTCTCGGGGTCACACTGCCGTCCACGTGGGGTAACAGATACCGGTGTGTGTTCTCAGCCTTGTCCCACAGCGTGGCTGTGTGCACAGCCGCCCTCCTCAGCTGTCTGGAAGGGATAAGCCAGGGGCCAGCGCAGTTTTGTCCTTTCCCGCGGTGACCCTGCAGCTGGTTACCCGCTGGGGTACAACCACTTTCCCTTCTCCCACGGCCCCTGCTTTCCATTGTATTTCATTATGGGGCTTTGTGCTCCTTGGGAGAGCGCAGTTTGTGTTTGTTTAGAAATAGGGTGAATTTTAAAAAAAGGAAAGAAATAGGGTGAGTTTCAGAGCGATTAAGTTGTTGCTAAGCACCAACCTCTTTTTAAATGAATTAGGATAAATAGGAGCACCGGGCTGGCGCCGTCCCATGGGAAAGTACGCTTGTGATAACCTTCCTGTTAACAGCCCAGCGCTCAGCATAGTGCCTGGCACGCACGACGTTCAGCTTTCTGCTGTAAGCAATTTCTGAGACAAAATCCTTAGTATCTGGCAAATAATTGCTTGTGTTGGGTAGCACTTTGTATCTTTCAAAGTACTGTATTTACATTGTTAGCAATTGGCGTTTGATTTCAAATGTGCTGTCATTCTAAGGTTTTATGCATTCACTCCTTCAGTTTCTCCGAGCATCCCGTTCACAGGTGAGGAGACTGAAGCTCAGTTTACTCTCCTTCCCTGAGGTACTCAGCTAATAAGTGGAGGAGCAGGATTTCAGCGTGAATGTGTGTGGTTACAAAGCTCTTGTTTCCAGTCGAACCTCACAGCAACCTTCTGAGGTGGTGCAGAAAGATGAGGGAACTGAGTGTCAGATGCTCTGACCTCAGGGAGATGTGACCACTGAGCAGCAGAGCCAGTAAAGAACTCGGGTTTGTCAGCGTCTGCGTGAGCACCTTCCTGGTACACGGGAATTTGTTCCTGAGTGTGTGTGACTGACAGGCCCATCAGGGCTGAGGGCATCTGTGATGAGAGGGGAGTTTATAGGTCTGAAGGGCCTTATGTTTTTCAGGTTGTGGCATCAGCTGACTCTTCAGGTGCTTGATTTTGTGCAAGACCCGTGCTTTGCCCAAGGAGATGGTCTCATTAAGGTAAATGATTTGTCATGCTAGGTCAAATTATATAAATGAGCTCAAGGACTTTTTAAGATAGTAAGTGGGGTTTAAAATAATACTCAGCAGTCACTTTATGTAGGGCACTTAGGGCTTTCTGTGTTTCCTCATTTATGCTTCATCACAACATTGGGAGATAAATACTACTGTTACTCAATTTTTTTAACATAGAGTGGACACCAAGAGATTAAGTAACTTGCCATAAGTCACAGCTAATAAGTGGCAGAAGAGGATTCAGACAGACATTCTGACTTCTAACATCCCAGCCTGAAATACTGTCTTTCAGAATCTCCTGTATCTTAATGTTCATAGCCTTTGTTTTCTGTCCTGTACTTTTAGAAACTGTTATTCAAAAATTGAAAGTTCAAGACCAGGTAGGGGGTGGGGTAAGATAGAGAGGAGAATTCCCGTAGGGACCCTTTAAATAACTGCCATCACTCTTCCCTCACCCTCCCCAACTCTGCTTGCCTGCCTAAACCTTTGTCCTGGGCACTGTGAAAGATAGAGCGCCTTTTGTGCTTCGCCTTTTGTGCTTCAGATGGGAAGGGGAGCAGGGGGTGCTGTGTAATGTCACGCCGCCTCTGTATTAGAGCGCTTTGAGAATTTTGTCAGCACCAAAATGACCACTCTGCCCCAGCCTTTCCCAGACCCCTGACAGACCTCCGCAATGTGTTCACTGCAGCTTCCTCTGTGAAGTCTTTCCTGACTTCTTGATCTTTGCTGCGTTTCTCTTGGATTCTGCGTGAGTCAGGGATTCCTACCTGCATTGGAGCTGAAAGCTAGTTCATAGTGATAGCTTGAACTACTGGCCCCGGATACTTTATATGTGCTCACAGTGGAGCTTGCCACCTTGTTACCCCACCACCTGAGCTCCTAAGGTTTTCCTGTGGTTTATACCCATCAATCTGACATTTGACTACTCAAAGGAACTTACAATCTGTAAGCCTGGAGATTTTGCTGGGCATTCTGTCTTCTGGATTATGTGGAGAAATGGTAAATTAGAGCTGATCAATGATAAATTAGAACAAATGATATTTGTTCCCTGAGGTTCTATATCTTAGTGAAGGCTAATTCACAATTGTTTATTTCTATCCTATGCCCTCTCATCTTTAAATCACTTTCTACACATAGCAAAAGATTTCCTCAACCTCAGGGTAACGTGACACTCAGGTCAGCAGATTTAACTTTACTATTTACATGGACAAAATAAGCCTTTAAAAATTGTTGGGACCCAGCCCACATAACTTTCAGATAGATAGCATTCATGAATTTGCAGTCACCAGAAATAATTTTGAGTTTCTAGATTTAGCGGACTTCTTTTTTTAGAGGGCTTTTATTTTAGGTTCTCCCATGAATTATAATAGGTGTCAGAAACGTTGAAACCTTCCCTTTTAATGAGGAGGATATCTTTGAAATAGTCGTTTTTAATGAGAAAGCCATTTTATTTACATGGCATTTTTGCTAGGTGGCAAACTTAAATATCTAACTGGCTGCTACAGGGATTTCTTGCTTTCTTTTCTCCCCTGGTTTTATTGAGAAATAATTGACATGTAACATTGTAAGGTGTACAGCATAACGATTTGATGTGCATTTGTGAGAAAGGGTCACCACAGTAACGTGACTTACCACCTCACGTAGTCACCATTTTTTTCCTTGGGAAGAGAACTTTTAAGACATACTCTCAGCAACTTTCAAATCTGACACTGTTACGGTAGTCACTGTACTGTAACATTACATCTCAGTACTTACAAGTAGAGATTTGTACCTTTTGACCACCTTCACCCATTTCACCCACCCACTACCCCTGCCTTTGGGAACCACTATTCTTCTCTGTATCTATGAGTTTGATTTTTTTTTAAGATTCCACATGTAGGTGACATCATGTGGTATTTGTCTTTCTCTGAGGTGTTTCACTCAGCATAATGCATTCAGGGTCCATCCTTGTCACAAATGGCAGGATTTTCTTATGGCCGGATGATATTCGTGGGTTTGTGTGCCCGTGCGAGTGTGTGCATCTGTGAGTTCATGTGCACACAGCTATGTATATGCGTACCACATTTTCTTTCACAGGGACGTTTTCATCTTTCTATCTTCGTATTCCAGAGGACCTTCAGACTCTCCTTATCCTGAGTTGACCTTGTCTAGAGGTCCCCCCCCGACACACACACTTTGCCCTGGACTCTTCCTTTGCCCCATTACCCAGCCATAAGCTCAGAGGTCATTGCCGGCTCCTCTTCTCCGGGGACTGCTCGTGTCTGATGAAGTCAGCTGAGCAGCGTGTCTCTCCGACTGTTGGTCTAGCCTCACTCTCCTGTCTTACCGACTAGTAGCCTCAGCTGGTCTCTCTCCCTGTCTGTTCCCGTGCTGCTATCTGTGCCCAGTCGTGTTTCTAAGGTGCAAACGTGAGCATGTGTCTCCGCCGGCTCAACCTTGACCTTAGGACAGAGACCAAGCTCCAGTGCTTCTCATTCTCTGTGTCCCTCACAGACCATCCTGAAACGTACAGTTTTTAACTCAGTGCTTTTGCATGTTTGTTCCTGTCTGGAATGGTCTCCCAACTGCCCCCTCCCACACCAAATTTGTCCACCTCTAACTTCTCTGCGTTCCCTGAAACTCAGTTGTCACCATTTCTGGAACAACCTTTGAAACATCTCTCTTTGGCTGACCCACCTATGTGCTTTTATTTCCCTGGTCTTAAGCTGTCCGTATTGTCATTTGTTTACAAAGAGCTCCTCAAAGGCCAAGCTGTTGTCTTAGCCATCCTGTGTCTGGTACCTAGCAGAGTCGAGTAAGTGCCCAGGTGCTTGCTGAATGGCTGAGAAATTTGGCAAGGGGATGTAATTACCTGGCAGTCTTCTAAAATCTGTTACCGTGTTTCCCCGAAGCTAAGACCTAGACGGGCAATAATATAAGACCGGGTCTTATTTTACTGTAAGACCGGGTCTTATGTATAACACAAGACTCGGTCTTATATTAATTTTTGCTCCAAAAGCCACGTTACTGCTGATTGTACGGCTAGGTCTTATTTTCGGGGAAACAGGATAGGTTACCGACCTTCAAACTGATAGTTTGTTTGATGTAGTACTTTGGAAGAAGAGTATAAGTGTTGGTCCTGAGGCGATTATTACATGACAGGTTCTATTTCCCAAAGCTGGGGGTGGGGGAACCCTTGCTTTTTCCAGTAGTCTGTTGGTGATCATTTATGTGAACCTAATAAGCCCAAATTTGGGTCTCCTGTCATTCAGCAAACATCCATGCAATGCTGCCATGACACAGCACCACGATAGTGTCTGGAGTCTGGGTTTTGCAGAATGAAAGACGTCTTGTAATTACTCTCCATGTTTTGGTTCCACAGCTTTATGAAAACTTCATTAGTGAATTTGAACACAGGTAAAAAAAAAAAACTCTTGTCAGTTTTTGACTTTGAAAATGAAAACGTACTTACTTGCTGACACTCAAAGACCGATACTTTATTTCAGGGTGAACCCTTTGTCCCTGGTAGAAATCATTCTTCATGTCGTCAGACAGATGACTGGTGAGTCCCACTTTGTTTCTTAAAGGAGCAGGTCCAAGTGGTAATTAAAATCATCTTGAAATGTAAGTTAATTGAACTTGTGCATTTTGATACAAAATACCAGTTTCTAGCATATTTTTATTACATTTTGTGTTCTAAACTTGAAGATTATCCTACCTACAAGTGTCCTGGTTGGTAGAAACCAGTCTGTAAAGATACTTTGTTGGTGATTCTTCTGACTTGGTTCTTCTTTCTTTTCCAGATCCTAATGTGGCTCTGACTTTTCTGGAAAAGACTCGTGAGAAGGTAAATTTAAAGTTTGAGCCAGACCTCTGAAAATAGTGGCTTACATTGTGAGTCTGTGCTCCTTGTCACAGCTCTGGGGACTGGCGTCTGCTCGTGTGAGCTCTGCTAAGGTATAGGGCTCGTGCCCTCAGTCTGCTGCCTGCACTTCTGAGGTCCCTTGTTTCTGGCGTCTTTAGGTGAAAAGCAGCGATGAGGCGGTGATCCTGTGTAAAACTGCAATTGGAGCTCTAAAATTAAACATTGGGGATCTACAGGTTACAAAGGTGAGGCTCCATAATAGGAAAAAATCCTGGTTTTCTTCTTGAACTATTGAAATAATTTAAAATCACAAACAGTTGCAAAAAGAGCGTGAAGAACTCTCTTCTACCCTAACCTCAGATTCTCATTGTTAATAGTTGGCCCATCAGTGTGTGTGGTCGATTGTGTTTTTCCCCTCAAACCACTGAAGAGTAAGTTGCTGGTGTCGTGCCCCTACCCTCAAACAGCAGAGCGCTGCCCCGCGTGAGCAGAGCATGTCCACCCAGCAGGAGACCACACAGCCCTGGCCAGTGCTCAGCACGTGGGCTCCTACCGACCAGGCCAGCACATGAGCCTCACCGCTGACGAGCCTCACGCTGCACCTGCCGTCTGCACCCTGGTCACTGTTGGAGCTTCTGTCTGCATCTGCCTGTGTCATTCCCACTGTAGTGTAACTTTGGACACAGGTGTGGGTCTAGGTGGGGGTTAGCTCACCTTGTTTCACCAGACTGTGTGTCTGTGTGTGGTTTGGTTTGGATTTTTTCGTGACCGTAATACTAAAGGAATTACTGGGGGTAAGTGTTCCTGTGCTCACTGCCCTAAAAAAATTACTGCGTCTCAGCCACACACGTACTCATGCACTACATTTTGTTTAGAAATATTTAAGACGTACTGAGTTATAAGATAGTGTAAGGAATGCTACTGGGCATCCAGGTGCCCCAAGCAGCTTAGGGGTGAGGCAGCACCCAGCAGTTGGAGCTGCAGGGCCGCTCCCCCAGCAGTGCTCGGGCAGGTGCTACTCAGACCAGGCAGGGATGCAGAACTCTAAGTGACACAGTATTGTTTTGATGTGCTAGCTGGGTGCCAGCTTGTTTTTGCTGTTAGCTGGTATCTCACTGTGTAAACACTTCACAGCCTGTGTGTTGGTATCCCAGTGAAGGGATGCAGGTTGGTTTTTCCCTATTACAAACGGTGCTCTTAGCATTTCCATGCCAGACTCCCCATGTACGTGGGCAGAATCTGACGTGGGTGAGACTACAGGCGTACGACATGTACTGCCCACCTTTACCAGGTATTGCCAGATGTTTCTCCAAGGTGGCTCACGCTCCCGCCGCACCCCATGCCAGAACTCCCAAAGTGTGTGCTTTCAGTACTATTTCAGACTATTTCATTCCTGCCAACCTAATGGAGATGAAATGGAGTCTCGCTGGGGGTGTAGTTTGCATTCCTTGATGACTGATGGTTTGTTGGCCTCTCCATGTTTCCACTTCCTGTCAGTTGCCTGTTTATATGTTTTCTTGTGCCCCTTTCTCTGTGTTGCTTGCCTCCTGTTGGTTGTGAGTGTTCCTTAGTGGTCACGGTCCCTAGGGGTTACATGTGCCATAACTATCTTTTCCCATTTCGAATTAACTGAAACTTTCCATTTTAAGATAGTCAAAGTAATTGCGCTTTTCATTTTGTCACATATTACTTTAAACTGTTTCAAGTTAAAAACAAAGGCGGTCTTGCTTCCTGTGCACAGGAAACCATTGAAGACGTGGAAGAAATGCTCCACAACCTCCCTGGTGTGACGTCAGTTCACAGTCGTTTCTACGATCTGTCCAGCAAATACTATCAGACCATCGGGAACCATGCCTCCTACTACAAGGACGCGCTGCGGTTCCTGGGCTGCGTGGACATCAGGGACCTGCCAGGTACCGGCCTGAGGCCACGGCACACGAGGAGCTCACTCTCGGAACACTGCTGTGAGGTGCTTGAGGCAGCAGGTCTCAGCAGCCCCAGTATGTTCCACCTTCTTGAGGAAAGTGCGTGGTTAGAGGGTGGGCAGGTTAAGTGAGTCCCACGAGGGCCTATTTCTCCTAACCGCTGGGGGCCAGGAACACAGCGCTCCCGGGAGGAGGCGGGCGGGGAATACAGACAGACTCACGTACACTGAGGAGGAAATAAACGAGTGACTTTGTCTCCCATGGAACTTGCATATGTGGTTGCAGCTCTAATCGGAGTCAATCCATTGCTTTAAAAGAGGTGGCTAGTAGTAGGGCTCTGCTATGTAAACACCCCGAACGTGGAAGGTTTCTCTGCTTCACGTGAGACTTTGAAGGCCGTGCTGGGCGGTTCACGTGATGGTGTGACGAGCTGCTTCTTGTTCTAGCTCCAGAACAGCAGGAGAGAGCATTCACGCTAGGGCTGGCGGGACTTCTCGGCGAGGGAGTGTTTAACTTTGGAGAACTTGTAAGTGGGCGCTGGGCACCGCCTTCACAGGGGCCACTGTGCGTTTTACATGCTGAGTGGCTGTGTCCCCACAGCTCATGCACCCTGTGCTGGAGTCGCTGAGGGACACCGACCGGCAGTGGCTGATTGACACCTTGTACGCCTTCAACAGTGGCAACGTGGAGAGGTTCCAATCTCTGAAGGCCGCCTGGGGCCAGCAGGTCAGTCACGGGGTGGGGGGAGGGGCAGAGCATGTCACAGTGCTCATTCCTTCATTCAGCACATCGGTCTGCGCACCAGCCACTGGGGGACTATACGCTGAGGTGGGCCGGCCTTGCTCTCACAGCGCAGCTGGTTCCGAGCTGGCGGGTCACCGTGGTGTTCAGTGCTGCAGACAGTGCACGCAGGAGCTCGTCTACACTAGGTTGGGGGTGTCACAGATGCTCCCAAAGGAGGAAAGGCTGTGTGTGACCTTACGAGTGAGGAGTAAGGAGCCAAGTGCAGCAGAGGAGGCTCTGAGCATGTTGCAGAGTGGGCTTGTGAGGCGTCAGTGCTTGAGTGACAGGATGGCGGTGGGTATGGGGGAGGGGTCAGTGCGGGGTGGGGCGGTTAGGGGTGGGGAGGCTAGGAAAGGGCACGGGGCCGGGAAGGGGCCTTTGGGCTGCGTGGGAATTAGGGAGGTACCTACTTAAAACTTGAGCTTCCACAGTAGCTGTTCTTTTTTAAATGAAATGTTACTGTTTTTGTACTTTTCTGAAACTTTCAGTTCTCTCAAAGTTCAAAATGAACTTGTAGAATTGACATTTGAAACAGGGGAGATGTAAGTGCACTGAAGAGGCAGGAAGCAGATCTGGCCGAACTTGACTGGTCCGGCTGTCAGTGTCGAGGGAGACGGCATGCCACTAGGGAAGGTGGCTGGTCCTAGACACCAGAGAGGAAGCCTCCAGAGCCAGCGCTCTGTCCACACAGAGCCCATCTGTAGGCAGCAGACCCTTTGTACAGAAACGTCCCTGCAGGACCGCCTTGCTTTGCTCTGTGCTCAGCTGAGAGCGTCCTGGCCCACCAGCAGGGACCGCCTGGTGTGTGGAAGGAAGGCCATATCCCGGTGCTTGTGGGCTTGTGGCCGCGCTGCTTTCCTTACAGACTCATAGCTCGCTCTCCACTTGAGAGTTCGTCCCCGGGGCAACTCGGTCTGCTCAGGCACAGGCTGTGTCCATCCCGGCTCCCTGTGCCAGAGGGACCCGCACGCCTGCTTCGTGTCCTGGCCCCCGGGGTTTGTGAGACGAGTACAGCTCTTACCTTGTTGGTTCTTGGGGATTCAGCTAGGCACTTTCTAATGATTTCCTAAGAAAAATAAAGTCCCAGTGACTTGAAGACAATCGTGAGTCCACAGTGTAAAACACGTGTGCCTGCCTGGTGTCTTTTGTTCACCTGCTGTCGTGAAAGTGTCAGCGCCCAGGTCAAGTAACCAGCCATGTCTTCCCTCTGCAGCCTGACTTAGCCGCCAATGAAGCACAGCTGCTGAGGAAAATCCAGCTGCTGTGCCTCATGGAGGTGAGTGACCACTGACCATGGGACTCGATCCTGCTGGCGGCCCCAGGGTCCCGCGAGCCCTCCAAGCCTCGGGGTGCAGTTTGAATGGGTGACATCTCTCCCGGCCCACCCCTCTCCTCCACCTTTTCCTCGGCTACCACTTGTGTTTATTTTGGGTTTGGGTCACAGCTTCAATGACCCCTAGGAGGTGCCTGACTGTCCGAGCTACAGTAGCTGCCACTTGGTCACACTGGCGTCCCATCTTCATGCCCATCTGTCTTCCCCACTGGGATCCGAGCTTTCTGAGAAAGGGGACCTTGTGTTTTTCGCCACATTATCCACAGGTCCCAGGGCTGTTCCAAAGCTCATTCCCTCACCTGAGTCCTGAAAGCTTGTGCTTAGGACATCCGACGGCTGTTCAGGAGATGTCAGTATGGACGCTAATGTCTGTTTTCTCAGCTGGGAGTGACCAAAATATCCTGGTCAGTTCTCTGGCAGTTTTTATTGGGCAAAGCGGCTAATAAACAAAATTTTTTTTCAGATGACTTTCACACGACCTGCCAATCACAGACAACTCACTTTTGAAGAAATTGCCAAAAGTGCTAAAATCAGTGTGAACGAGGTATGTCCTCTGGGCTCTGGGCTCGGGTGTTACAGCAGTACCACTGCTGCCCCAAGGGGCCAGGGCTCAAGGTGCAGAAAGAAGCCCCCCATGCCCATGTCTGCCCTCAGCCTGCAGAGGCCCCCCCCAGCTCATGCTGCCCCTCTCCACAGGTGGAGCTGCTGGTGATGAAGGCCCTGTCGGCGGGGCTGGTGAAAGGAAGCATTGATGAGGTGGACAAGAGGGTCCTCATGACGTGGGTGCAGCCCCGCGTGTTGGATTTGCAGCAGGTGACGTGACTGAAGTGCGTGGGGTCACTGTGGGGGCATCTGGGAACCGTGCTCTGAGTTTCCTTTGGATGGAAGCCACTGAGGGAGAAGGCGTGGCTGGAGGAGTGCTTCTGGAGCGGGAATTCGTGCTGTGGGCACTGCCGGCTGTCAGAGGCCCAGGTGGGAGGCAGCCTGGGAGGTGACCCCGTGTTTAAAGGCTTATCCTGACACCAGTGCTACCTGTGCTGATAATGCCTTTTAATCTGAAAATGGGCGCTCGGATCAGATAACGCTCCTGCTTATGTGACTGAGCTCAGACCCACCTGTGCGTTTCCGTGTGTCGCCTGCGTCCTTTCACGCAGGGTATGGAAAGTGTCCCTGTCGGAAGAGCTGACGGGGTAATCCCATCTTGTACACCCGCCCCCCAGCTCCAGTCTCCCCATTGGTGCTGCCCATTCGGGCCATGGTCCCCAGGGGTCCTGACACCTGTGTGGCCCTCCCTGCTTTGCCCGCAGATCAAGGGGATGCGAGACCGCTTGGAGTCCTGGTGCGGGGACGTGAAGAGCATGGAGATGCTGGTGCAGCACCAGGCCCAGGATGTCCTCACCTAGTGGCCTCGGCCTGCCCGGGGGCCTCTGGGCCGACGCAGCTGTGGCGGGGCTGTTTACTTGGGGGGAGGGCGTCTGCTTGGAGAGGAGACAATTCTTGCTGTGAACACAGGACTGTGGTTATGGAGCCCGGCCGTAGGCAGAAGCCCCCTCAGTGGGTGTCTCCTGTGGCCTGCAGGCGGGTGGGGACACTGGATCTCTGGTGATGAGTTAGGCGGAAGGGTGGGCACCCCAGGAATGGGAAGGAGTGGTCCCAAGGTGTGTCCCTCCACCCACATGTGTGAACATTGAGACTTCCTACAATAAACACCTGTGCTTTGTCCTGCCTGTAGCGGTTCCTCTGGCTTAGATTCCATGCAGGTCACTGGGAGACCTGAACCTGGAGAGATGAAAGCAAGAGGTGGAACCTGGGGAGGGTTTGGTGGGAATGAGAAAAGGGCACAATGCCCTGTGCTGGGCCTGGCAGAGCTGGGTACAGAGCGCCGCGGACATTTGTCACTCCCTTGCCACCTAGCCAGCAGCGTCTATGACCCGAGTGGCCCACCACTGACACAAGCCGGCCTGCTCTGTGTCGGGTGGGGGGGTGCACGAGTGAAGAATCAGCAAGGAGCTTCAGGTGGGGAGAGGGCTTTAATGCCACCCCTCCGTGCCCGCCTGTGGCAGTGGCAGCACCGTCGTCACGCAGCAGGCTTCTTGTAGCTCTCCAGGTGGGACAGCACCCAGCCTGCAGGGATCAGGAAGCTGAAGAAGGTCACGCCCAGTGCTGCGGCCTGCTCCTGGGGGGAAGTACACGTCAGTCCCTGGGCCCATCTGCAGGCGGATGTGCGGGGCTCAGCCCGACTTGGACACAGGCTGCCCCACCCATCCAGGGGCCTGCTGGCCCACCCAGCTCTTCCAGCCAGCTTGTCAGATGGAGGAGGGCTGGCTCCGGCCTGTGGGCGGGGCCTCTGACAGCCTGGCTGTCCTGACCTTGACCGCCTTCCCAGGGCACGATGTGTACGTCTGTCGTGCAGGGTGGCAGACAGCAGGCCTTTCTCTACGTGGTCAGGTTCAGAAGCTTGGGTGGACAGCGTGTGGTACTGAGCCTGGGCCTGGCCGCCCCTCCCCCATTTCCTAAAGCTGAATTAGGTGCCAGGTCGGAAACTAATCCTTGCTTCTGAATTCAATGCCTAGAGAGTGAAGAGCAACATTGCCTGAGAATGGGGACCTGTGGCTGGGCTCAGATCTCAGTATTGTTGAGCCCCATGACCTTGGGTAGATGACCTAGACCGTGGCTATTTATGGTGAAAGTAGAGTTGTCAGCTCTGCTGGAGCCCAAGGGTAACAGGCCTGTTCTCACTGGTGCTCTCGCTGCCCCCCAAAGCTGCCCCCTCAGCCCTTGAACCGGTCACGAAGCTGCAGTGCACACTGAGCGCCCTCCCTCCTCAGCCCTTAGCACCTGTCATTTGCCCGAATGAGAGGGGGTTCTGGGCACCGGAGCCCCATCCCCCTGACTGACTGCTGGCTGCTTCGGGACGCTGACCTGCAGGCGATGGCTGCAGGGACCCTTTTCCTGGAGTTGGGACTCTGTCCCAGCCGTAGGACTGACACTCAGCCCCAGGACCCCCTCAAGAAGCTCCAGGCCTGGGCACGTTCTGTCTCCCCCATGTCCCACCCTGAAACCACCTCCCAAGAACACCTCAGGGCTGCCCTGCCCCACCCCACCCCACCGCCGCAGCCTGGGAGGTACTCACTGAGGCAGAGGTGGGTGTTTTGGCCGGTTTGGCGGAGATGTGCACCCTGGGGACCACCCAGCCCCCCAGGGGGGCTTGCAGCAGCCTGATGGCGGGGGCCAGCCTCATGGTTGTTGAGCCAAGCTCCCTAAGTCCAGCGAGGTACGCTCCCTGTGTTCACCTCGTGTGTCCTCTGCTTGGGCATTGGAGCTTTTTATAGCTCGAGGGGAAGCTGCAGCTGTCCCCTCCTGTCACAGGGCTTGGCAGAAAGGACGCCTGCTTGGAACTGGAACCAGCCTCAGACCGCAGCCTCCAGGCTCTGTCCCCTGCTGTGGCATGCGAGGGGATGCTTCGAGCCCCTTGCATTGCCAGCAGGCTTGGCCCTCTCCGGAAAGTGTTGTCACTTCATGGTGAGAAGGGGACTCAACCAAGGACCAGGACCAGGGAAGTCGGGTTTGAGAATGCAAGAGGGGCAGGTGACACGAAGAGCGAACCTGCAGGACCTGGGCTGTCAGCAGGCAGCACCACAGAGGGCGACTGCAATTCCCTGACCAGGCCTCCCGGCTCAGCGGCCAGCCTTCCCTCTCTCCACTGGTGGGGCAGCCAGGTGGACCGAGCCCTGCTCCGCAGCCCGTCACTAACGGCCTGTGCTCCTGAGTGGTGGGCAACCCTCACAGGTGCACTGTGGAGGGACAGGACCTTCCCAAGAGCCAGCTCTGGCCAGGCGCGTGTCCCTGCCTGCAGACCCCGGTGCAGGCCCGTCTCTCCTCTCACTTGTGTTGCTAAGTGTCTGTCCTTCCCACGCAGACATATGTCAGTAAACGTGTTTTCCTGCCCCTGGGAGCCGGTTCACACCTGTCTGTGCAAACTGATTTCTATAAGAATGGAAGTGACCAGCTGAGACCCGCTGCGGCCCTAGGCCCTGTCCGCTGGTAGAGACCCCAGAACCCTCCGTCAGATGCCAAGGTCAAGTCCCCAGTGTCTTCTCCAGCGTCCCTCCTGATTGCTGGATGCTGAGCCGCTGGTTTTCCTCACCCCCATCCGGATCCTGTGCCCCTCACTGGCCCCAGCACCTTGGCAGTCTGTCCACCCACCCTGCACTGACCTCACCGGCCTGCTCATCCCAGCTGCTCCTTATCAATTATGATATTGTGGGTGCATTGACACTGACCGACGCTCCCACCTGTGGTCGAGTCCCCGTGGCCCTCAGCGTGTCCGCCCCGCTCTCCGGCCACCTGTCTGAGTACCATCCTTGTCTTCCTCTGGTGCTCACTGCTTGTCCAGGCTACAGCCAGCCCCGCACCCCACTGCTGTCCTCTGCAACCGCCGAGAGCAATCGGGGCGCCTCAGCTCCCATGCCTGGGTCCACGGCCTAAGGGTCCCACTCCTGCCTGCCATGCACCCCTGCACCGGCCTACAGCCAGACTCCCCATGCTGTCACTTCCCTCACACAGCCTGTCCTTCTGCTGTCACACTGTTTCCTTGGCACCTCTTCAGGCCTCTGGTTGATTGTCAGCTTTGGTGGCTGGGCGTCTGGTCGTGCTCACCCTTCAGTGTTTGGGGCAGCATCAGGCTTGCCAGGTTCTCCATCAGTGCTGACAAGTGGATGGGAGTGGGTAGAGTTTCCCATGTGCCAGGCACTGGCTTAGACTTGAGGGAGGCAAAGCTGAGTCAGACACGACGGACAAGTGCAAGGTCGCACCAGCAGCACTGACCTGATTGTCATGGTGAGTGACAAAGGCCACAGCACAGAGTGCGCTCATGAGGTGTCCCCACCCAGGAGCCGAAAAGCAGCCGACGTCTGACCACATTGGTCCCTAACCCCCCGACAGCGTGGTCCCATTGTCACTAGGGACAATCACGCCCATCAGTCTGTTAGAAGTGGTGACTTGATTGGACCACATTGCACGAGGGACATAATTTGCCTTTGTTCTTCCCTGAACACCACACTTGGTCTAACGGTGGGACATGCTCCTGGACTCCCTCCCCACCGCCCAGGGCCCAGGCCAGCCTGGTCAGTGACTTGGTTTCCCAAGGAGAAGCCGAGGAGAGGCCAGGGAGGGAGGTCCTGAGTGTTATCTCCAGCAGAGCTGGGGCCACAGGACATGGGGGCTCTGCCCCTCCTCCAGAATAATCCCTTCCGCTTGCAGCTTTAATTATAGCTTTGGGGGCCAGTTGGGGATAAGGCTGTGGATTAGAGGATCAATCACTCAGGCCTGGCTGAGGGGGGCTCCTTCCCCACCCTTCCTGGCATGGGGGGGTCAGGGGCAGCAGAGTCCCAGCCTTACACTGGGTAGGGGAGGCCCCCAGGGGCGCCTGTCCTCCAGGGCCCTAGCCTCTGCCTCCGGCCTAGAAGGCCCCAACAGCTCCAACCTCTAGCCCTTTCCTCCCGTCCTTACAGGCCTTCTGACCTGCCTGCCTTCCCAAGCACAGCCGGCCCTCCTGGGTCCCTGTTCACGCAGCAGGGAGCTGTAGGCCTCACCCCAGCCTGGCATTAAGTCCCCAGAACCATGCGTTCAAACCAAACCCTGCACAGGTCCCTGCCACGCACACCCCACATGGAGGCTGCCAGAGGTGGGAGCCGGCACAGCCTGTGCTGTCAGCACCCCCAGGGCCACAAGAGGCACCCACAGAGAAGCCTGTGAGGGACTTCTTCCCCCACTGCAGTCTACCTTTACCTGCAAAGAAAACACGTGACGCATGGTGTCATGCAGCGTGTCATGCGGGGTTCCTGGTCCCGCTCCCCGCACAAGAACACAGGACATGGTGAGGCCAAAAAGGAACACCTACAGAGCCATGGATAGGGGAATCATACCACTATAGTCTCGCTGGCGGCTGGGTTGGAGACACAGGAAGCAGGAGCCACACGATCCACAACCTGCCATCTGCTTCTCTGCCAAACAACCTCACTTGCTAGCTGCAATCTGCTGTGCTAACTGCAATCCACAATCCGCTCTTGCTAGCTCAGCCACCATCTTCTTGCTAGCCCCCACTTGCTGCTAGCGTAGCCACGGCAGTTATATTAGTGGCCAATGGCTCACTGGTTACAGCTGATGGCAAACTAGCCACAGCTGATGGCCATCCATTCATAGTTGATGGCCATTTACTACCCAAGTGAGCACCTTTCCACATGAGGGCGAGAGCCTGGAAACTGCACTCCTGGTTCTGTCCCCACATATGGAGAAGTGGTGGCAGCCACAGTGGTCACATTGGACAAGGCAGTGAAAGGTCCTGAGGGTGCAGGGGGCGGGGGAGGGCCCCCGGTAACACACCTGAGGCTTGGGGAGGGAGTGGGGCCCACGGCTCAGGGCCAGCAAAGCCGTCCTGGCCTGGCCTGGCCTGGGCAGGGGGAGCATCAGGACATGCTGGCAAGAGCCCTGGTGGGTGGCGACCCATCCTCCAACCAAACTTGGCACATACCCGTGGACTGTCCCTCCTGCCCCTGGTGTGTGTGTGGGGGGGGGGGGGGGGGCCGCTGCCGTGCACACCTACCCTCCAAAGCTGAAAAGCCATCTGAAGGTCTGGATGCCCACCGTGGGCACATGGTGCCACCCTGTGTCTGCTCTGGGAAGCGCAGAAGCTTCTGGGGAAGGCAGAGGAAGGGGGGCCACACGCCTCTGCAGCCTGACAGCGTGAAGGACTCAGAAAAACGCATTTTTAAAATTGAATTTTTTACGAACAGATTTACAGCAAAATTCTGAAGACCCTCCAGACAGCTCCCATGAAACCCACACCCAGTTTCCCCTGTTGTCACATCTTACGTCGGTGGTATGGTTCATTTTATGTGCCACCTTGGCTGGGCCATGGAGCCCCCAAATGCTTGGCCAGATCACTCCGGGCAGGTGTGTCTGTGAGGCTGCTCCTGGGTTAGGGACGTTGCATCAGGGGACTGACAAGCACACCGTCCTCACCAGTGCAGGTGGGTCGCGCATGAGTTGACGACATGAATGAAACCAAAAGACTGGCCGTCCCATGTGTAAGAGGAAACTCCTCCTGCTCGCCTGCTTCATGGGTCCTGGATCTCCTCCTGCCTCCAAGGCCTGAAACATCAACTTTCCTTGGGTTTCAAGGCCGCTGGCTTCCGGGTTGGAACTCACACCATCAGCTCTCTTGAGTCTCCAGGTTGCCGAATGCATGGGCATGTCCGCCAGGCCCTTATAATAAATCTATGTCTCTAGCCTATCTACCAACACCGCTGGCTGTCCTGTGAGTTCTCTTTCCCCTGGAGAACCCTGACTGACACAGCTTTTAGGGTACATTTTGTCACAATTAATGAACCAGTACTGACATATCAGTGTTAACTACATGAAGTCCACACTTTATGCAGATGTCCTCAGTTTCCCTTACTGTCCTTTTCTGTCCCCGGACCCCACATGACATGTACTCATCACGCATCCTTAGGCTCCTCTCCTCTGTTTTTGATGACAAGGACAGTTTTGAAGAGCTCTGCTCGGGTACCTTGTAGGACGCCATCTACTGGAGTTTGTGTGCTGTTTTCGGGGGGGGGGGGGGGGGGAGCGGGGTGCTGAGGTTACCACAGAGGTCAAAGGCCCTTCTCCTCACCCCATGTCAAGGGCACATGCTGTCAACATGGCTTGTCACTGTGATGTTGACCTTGAGCAGCTGGCTGCGGTGAGGTTTGTCCCTCTTGTCCCTTGCTGAGTTACTCCTTTTTCTCCTGGTTGTGCTGTACCGTTGGGAGGAAGTCCGTGCCTAGCCCTCACTTACGGAGCACGTGTGCGCACCGCCTTGAGGGTGCAGACCTGCATGGATGGCTCGGGATTCTCTGCGTGGGAGAGATTCTCCCATTTATTATTGCTGTTATTATTATTATTTTGTCCATATTTACTTATTCCTTCATCATTATTCAGTGATTTAAATCGGTGTGGACTCAGGGCTACAGTCAATACTACTTTACTATGTTACTCAAGCCTTCTGGTTTTGGCATCGGGGTCCCTTCTTATGGCTGCGTGTCCCTTTGGCGTGCCTTCTGTTATGGACTCTTTAGTTTGGTTTTTGGTTTTTTTGAATAAATTTTATTGGGGAATATTGGGGAACAATGTTCCTCTCCAGGGCCCATCAGCTCCAAGTCATTGTTCTTCAATCTAGTTGTGGAGGGCGCAGCTCAGCTCCAAGTGCAATTGCCATTTTCAATCTTTAGTTGCAGGGGGCACAGCCCACCATCCCATGCCGGAATTGACCTGGCAATCTTGTTGTTAAGAGCTCATGCTCTAACCAACTGAGCCATCCGGCCGCCCTCCAGAAGCTCAGCGGCAGCTCGTTGTCTTCAATCTAGTTGTGGAGGGCACAGCTCTCTGGCCCATGTGGGAATCGAACCGGCAACCTTGTTGTTCAGAGCTCCTGCTCTAACCAACTGAGCCATCCAGCCATCCCTCTTTAGTTTGTTTTGAGCACTTCCTCACTTACTGGCACCAGAAAATGCTCCAGACTCACCGTGTATGATTTCCACCCCAAGGGACATGTGCTCCTAAAAGCAGCCAAGGAGCCCTGGTCCCTTGTACTGAGCAGAGAAGGGGTGAGACCAGCTGCAGGTTTCACAAGGCCCTGTCGTAGCTAAGTGGGGCACAGGGCACCTGGGGGAAGGTGAGGGGCTGGCCCCCCGTAGTAGTGCCGGTAATTGGGTCCTGGCATGTTGACGGTGACAGGCTGGGTCTGGAGGGAGTGAGAAGTCCCAGGTAAAGCAGCTGAAGGCAGCGAATCACTAGCTTCCAAGCTGGGGAAGGCGACAGGTGAGGCTCTTTGGGGAGAAAGCCTGGAATTAGCTTTTGGACGTGAGCTTGCGATTTCTGTAGGACTTGCTGGTGGAGCCGAGACGGGAGTTTAGGACACAGGTTGGAAATTTGGGTGGAAATGTACATCTGGGGTGTCGCAAGTCTGGAGTCCAACCAGGCGGTGACTTCTGGGGCAGGCTTGAGCTTGGGGACTAGGGCAGGTATGAGGCTGGGAGCCAGAGTGCGTCCAGGAGGGACAACCTAGGGAGGGGAGGGGCTTACTGCGCTCATGGGTGACCACGGTAGGCGGACAGGAGCTCATCCAGAGTGGAAGCAAGAGAGACTGGGGAACAAGATGTGGGAGACAGAGAACGGATACTCACTGGCTCTCAAGGGCTGTGGAGAAGGGGGGTGTCTGCAGCAGTCCAGAGCGTCTGCCCAGGTATGACCCAGGACAGGCTGCAGGTGCAGACGTGGGATGTGTTTGATCTAAGGGTGACCAGAGGCCTGAGAAGCTCAGGGGCAGAGATGGGACCATCGCAGGAGAGTAAGAACTGTTGGAAAGATGGTCTACGTTGACTCTGAAATCACAAGAGTTACCCAGAGTGCATTTGAGAAGACAGTGATCCAGGAGCTGAAATGTCTGAGAAACAAAGTGGAAGGACGCAGGATTAGTGGACATGGACATAAGGGGACAGGCAACATGCTCTCTACATGAGGTTTGGGTGGAGTGGGGAGGGGCAAGGAGGCCCCAGGGTGCCGTCTTGTTGGCTTTGTCTTCTTTGCAGAAATGTCTAGTGAGTCCTTTGCCCATTTTTTATTGTTGTATTTGTTTGTTGTTGTTGGGTTGTAGGCGCTCTGACAATTAAGTGGACACACTTGCCACAGTGCACTTGCATTGGCAGCACTGTACGAACAGCTCAGTAAGGTTTCATAACCGTGGGATATCAATGTCTCACAGCTGTGTTCATGTCCATGTGTGGCGGTGTCTTGCTGAGTGGTGTTTATTATTGTTATTGCGTGTTTGTTTTTTTTAAGAATTTTTTTTAAGTTTTATTTATTTTAAGTGTTTTTTTCCAGGACCCATCAGCTCCAAGTCAAGTAGTTGTTTCAATCTAGTTGTGGAGGACGCAGCTCACACTGGCCCATGTGGGGATCGAACCGGCAACCTTGTGGTTAAGAGCCCACTGGCCCACGTGGGAATCCAACTGGCAGCCTTCGGAGTTAGGAGCATGGAGCTCTAACCTCCTGAGCCACTGGGCAGGCCCTATGTTATAGATTTTAATCCTTTATCAGATATATGGTTTGCAAATATTTTTCTCCCATCTATTGGTTGCCTTTTCACTCTCTTGACAGTGTCCTTTGAGGCACAAGAGTTTTACTTTTGATGAAGTCAAATTTTTTTTCTTGTGTTGCTCGTGCTATTGGTGTCATAGTTGCTAACAATGAGGTCATGGAGAATTTCCCCTGTGCTTTTTCCTAAGATGTTTATAGTTTTAATTCTTAAACTTAGGTCTTTGTTTCATTTTGAGCTAATTTCCTATGCGTTGTCAGGTAGGGATCCTACTTCATTTAGGCTGTATTTTAAGTGCTTTAAACCATTTTTACCAATTACCTCCCTTCAAACCCACAACCCTTGGAAGCAGGTACTGTCCATTTGCAGATGAAGAAACTTGGCCCAGGGAGGTCCAGAGTTTGTGGAGGGCCACCCAGTGGCCAGTGAATGGCAGAGCTAGGAGTCAGGATATGCACTGGACCCCAGACCCCTGGACATAGCTGAGGGGATGAGAAAGGGGAGGCCACTTAGGCAGGTGGCCCCTGGGGGTGACAGGAGCACAGCAGGGAGGGAGCATTGTGGCTGCAGTGCTGCGGGGCACATCACAGGAGAGGAGGAGGCTTACAGGTGGACAGGCCAGGTGAGAGGTGAGCAGCTGCCCTTCACTGCAGGTGATGACAGGGAGCCTTGGGCAGGGGCGAGGGCGGGGCCTCTGGACCAACTGGAGCCCAAGGTGGGGGGCAGGGCCCCTCACAGATCTGTGAGAAGAGGAGGCCAGGAGCCAGGCCCTGGGAGGAGCACCCCACTGCAGCCGCCAGGCCCCAGGGGCTTCCCTGTGTCTGGCCCAGCCATGTCCTCAGGAGCCAGGAGAGCCTCCAGCCCTGCCACAGAACAGGGACTCATGGGAGGGATTCGTGCGGCCGTGTTTGAGGTGCCCCCTGGCTCTGCTCCTGCCAGGTCTCAGTCCTCTTGACCCTGGGCCTCCTGAGAAGCTGGGCGCCCCCCTCATCCATCTGACAAGGCAACAAGGTGGGTCTGTTTCCTGACGTGAGGGTCCAGGCCACCTTTTGAAGGAGGACCTCACCCATGGCCCTCCACCAAGTGCCCACAGGAGGCCCCAGGGGAAGACTTCCCTCCAGGGCAGACCAGCATGAACCTGGGGGCCAGGTGACAGGGGCGTGGGGTGAGCCCTTCCCTCTGCACAGGTGGTGCTGTGGCCAAAAGTGTGGACGCTGGGCTGGTGAGAGAAGCCCCACTGACTGCCAGCAAGGCAGTGAGTGATTTAGCCTTGAGGGGGTTAGAGTTCAGAAAGGCATGCAGGCACACGGGCACCCAGCCAGCCCGTGCCCTGCTCTCTGCTCCCAGTCCCCCCACCCGCTCTCCACAGGTGATAAGGGTTGAGGCATGATAAGCCGGACAAAACTTTATGAGCCTGTCCTCCCGGTTGGACACAAGGTTGCTGTTCTCAAGGTCCTGCTGAGTCCTTCCTGGCTAGACAAAGAGAGGCTGTGTTTCCCACCGTCAGGGGAGCACACCTGAGCTAATCATTAGTCTGATTATGGACACACTGAGTCTCTTTGTCTCTGTTTGGTAAGTTGAGGTAAAATAAACACAACGTAAAACTTACCTTTTTAACCATTTTAACTGCCAGCCCAGTGGCATTAGGCACATTCACACTGTTGTGTGGCCATCACCTCCATCCACTTCCAGAACTTTCCATCGTCCCAGACTGACACTGTCCCCAAGAAACACTCACTCCCCTCCCCCTCCCCAGCCCTGGCACCACCATCTACTTCCTGTCTCTGTGAATCTGACTCCTCTAGGGACCTCGTGTGAGTGGAAGGACACACAGTGTTTGTCCTTCTGTGTCTGGCTCATTTCACTTAGCATAAAGTCGTCCAGTTTCCTCCATGCTGTAGCAGGAATTTCCTTCCTTTTAAGGCTGAATAATGTTTCTTTGTCTTCTTTTACAGACCAGTGTAAGCCTTTCTCTCTCCGGCTGCTTTGACAGGCCTCTTGGAGGATCCCATGGCCAAGAGGCTCCCTGGGAGAAGCCTCCCCTCGGAATCTACAGGCGCCAAAGGAAGGATATTGCTGGAGGGGCTATGAGCACAAGGACACAGAGGCCGTGGACGTTTTCGTGGTAGGCAGAGGAGCCAAGGCCTTGCTGGGGAGGAGGGCTCTATGGTGGACGGAGGGCAGCAGCTGCTCAGACAGCATCTGTGGCCTCTGGGGCACCTGGGAGCAGGTCTGAGCCAGGGGTGGGTCTCGGCAGCTCGCCTGAAATGCCATCCTGGTGCCCGAGATGCCATCTTCGTGCCTAAGATGCCGTCCTGGTGCTCAAGATGCCGTCCTGGTGCCCGAGATGCTGTCCTGATCAGGCTCCTTTGCTTTCTCTGCTCCCCAGTCTCATGCACACTCATCTCAGACCCCCAGGCCCTGTGTCCACGCCCCCACCCCAGGACAAAGTGGAGGAAGGCCAAGAGCAAAAGGCCGTGCCACCTCCACTCACCCTCCTCACCAGGAACATGGGCTTCCGGAAAGCTCTCTGTCCTTACCAGGACCGTGTCTCATGGTCGCCTGCGGGGAAGTCAAGCTATGGGAAGACACCCAACAAACCTGCACAAGGGGGGCTTCTGCTGATGGGGGAGAAGGGCACAACGGTTCCCAGGTGGACAAGCGCCTGCACACTAGACCCCACCTGAGACCCCCTTGTGTTGGAAGGAGAGCTGAGAGGGGCTGTGGAGCTGTGGGGGGCTGTGGTGCTGCTCCCCAAGGTAAACAGAGTCCAGCTAGAGAGGGGCCCAGCCAGCAGGACAGTGATGTGGGGGTGCCAGGGCGCTGGAGGGGCGTGACGGAAGGGAAGGACAGAGGGGGGTTGCATTGAGTGTGCTGCTAGGGGCCGCAGACGGGGCGGGGTTCAGCCACTGCCCTCAGCCTGACCTTGAGCAGAGGGAGAAGGCCTACAGCTTCTTCAAGGACAGGACTGCCCTGTCACATGACAGACCCTCCAGGGGCCCTGAAGCACAGGGTGACATGTTTTCTGAGATTTGCAGAGCTGAACAGTGATTTCCGGGTGTGGCTGTGGGCCGAGTCGTGGGGTTCTCCATATTCCTGTGGGTTCTGCTGGGTGGTCCTTGAGGTTTTGGACCTTTGATCAACTGTCACACCTGGAGCTAAAGTCCCTGCATGTCTGAGCCAGTATATGGCAGCAGCATCAATTGCTGGATCTTGTCGCAAATTCACTAGACGTGAGCCACGTAGTTCCTGCAGGGACCTCAGATTGGCGCCATGTGGTCCCCTCAGGGCCCTCAGGTTGGGGGGACCACGTGATCCCCTCAGGGTCCTCAGGTTGGGAGAGCCACATGGTCCCCTCAGGGTCCTCAGGTTGGAGGGCTGTGGGGACAGAATCATAAATTCTTGGCAGAACAGACTTAACAAAGAGCGTCTGTGGTCATGGAATTTAGGCTGGGCATACGGCCCACACTCCCTGACAAAAAGTGAGGCCCCATGAGTTAGTGGCCAAGAGGGAGAGTGGAAGTGAAATGTGAGTGGAAGTGATGTGTGCAAATCTTGGTCTCGCTCTAGGAAGGAAAGGACATGTCCCCAGCCCTCGCTTTTTCCTCTTCCACAGGCTGGTGGTGACACGGTCACCCAGGATAGCTGCAGAATGGGGAGCATTCCCTGCCTGTGGGAGCTGGGTCCCAGACCCCTCAGAGCTACCCTGTGAGCAGTGCCACTGCTCAGGCCGAGTGTCTCATTTAAGCCACTGTTGGAGCCACCAAAGCCACTGAGCCAACAGCTGACTGCCACAGGGCTGCGGCAACCAGGCGCACAGACAGCGAATAAAGCTTACCTGGCACTGGGTGTGTTCACCACATCAAGGCTACTTACAGGACCCCCAATGAGTCGCCAACTGCAGCAAATGTTTTAAAACATCTTCGGTGAGATAAATGTACACAACGAACAGCTCGCCCATTTAAAGCCGTCTACTTCAGTGCTTCTCAGTATATCCTGGAGTTGTACGGCCATCACCACAGTCAATTCTAGAACATTTCATTGCTCCAGAAAGAATGCCCTGCCCAGTACCAGTGGAGGCATCCGCCAGCCCAGTCTGGGCCACCGCCGTCTACTGTCCCTGGCCTGGCCTGTCTGACAGTCCATCTGAACAGACTC
Organism: Rhinolophus sinicus; assembly: GCF_057876585.1. NCBI lineage: Eukaryota > Metazoa > Chordata > Mammalia > Chiroptera > Rhinolophidae > Rhinolophus > Rhinolophus sinicus. The sequence goes on along the minus strand of NC_142514.1, from coordinate 188,823,651 downwards.
GCAGTGTTTGTCCTTTGTAGTCACCTTCCCTCATGGAGCATAATTTTCTCGAGGCTCATCGTGTCATGACACGTATTGGTGCTTTGTTCCTTTTTGTGGCTGAATGCCATTCCAGGGTGTGGATGAGCCACTGTCATGTGTCCCTTGTCAGTTAACATCGGGTTGCTTTGGGCTCTTATCAATACTGCTGCTACACACTTGGGTGCAGGAGTTTTTATGGGGATGTTATGTTTTCATGGCCCAAGGGTAGACACCTTGGTGTTGCTTACAAGGTCACACGGTAACAGCATGTTTCAATTCTGGGGGCTGCCCAGCTGGTTTCTGGTATCTGCATCACTCACGTCCCCATCGGCAGTGCGTGAGGGCTCCGATACCTCCACGTCGTCCCCAACACTGGGTACTGTCCGTCCTTTTCACCAGAATCATCGCACTGATATCACGTCACGGTTTTTTAATACACTTTACACTTTAGAGCAGTTTTAGGTGAAAGAAAAAAATTTGCAGAAAGTACAAAGATTTTTTAATACCTCCATACCCCTTCCCATTATGTGCTCCACGCGTCAGTGTGCTCGGTACGTTTCTTACGGCTGATGAATCAATACTGACATGGTATTAACTAAAGTGCATGGATCACAGTAGGGTTTGCTCTTGGTGTGCTTTCTATGGCTTTGGACAAATGCATAATGTCATGTGCCCACCATTCTAGTGTCACACGGAGCAGTCCCACCTCCCTAAGAACCTCTCTGCTGCGTCTGTTCACCCCTCCCCCAACCTCTGGCAGCCACTGATCTTTTCGCCGTCCCCATAGTTTTGCCTTTTCCGGAATGTCACAGAGTTGGGATCACACAGTGTGTAGCCTTCTCAGACTGGCTTCTTTCACTTAGTCTTATGCATCAAAGGTTCCTCCATGTATGTTCATGGCTGAGAGCTCATTTCTTTTTAGCACTGATCAGTATTCCATTATACAGGTAGACCACAATTTGTTTATCCTTCCACCTATTAAAAACATCTGCTTTCAAGTTTTAGCAATTATGAACAAAGCTGCTATAAACATCCACGTGTACGTTTTTGTGTGGACGTAAGTTTTCAGCTCCTTTAGGAAAATATCTTAGAATGTGATTGTTGGATTGTCTGGTAACCGGTGTTGGGCTTTGTCAGCAGCCACATGCTGCCCCCCGCGCTTCCTGCAGCTCCTTGTACTCCCAGCACTTGGTGTGGTCAAGCTCTGGACAGTAGTCATTCCAATTGGTGTGTAGTGGTGTCCCGTTGTTTTAACGTTCATTTCCCTGGTGCTGTGTAATGCTGGCCGTCTTTTCATGGCCTTATTTTCCATCGTCGTTGATTACGTGTCCAGAGCTTTTAACCATTTTTAAGCAAGTTGTTACTTTTCTTATTGTTGAATCTCGAAAGTTCTTTTTATATATTTTGGATGACAGTCCTTTATCAGATGTGTCTTTCACAAATATTTTCTTCAATCTATTACTTATCATCTTAATAGTGTCTTTTGCAGAGCAAAAGTTTTTAATTTATTTAAGTCAAATATCTCAATTTTTTTTTTCATGGATCACGTTTTCTGTGTTTTATCGAAAATGTCATCGCCAAACCCAAGGTCACCTAGATTTTCTCCTAAGTTATCTTCTAAAATGTTTATAGTTTTACATTTAGCATTTAGGTCTATGATTCATTTTGAGTTAGTAATTGTGAAGGGTATAAAGTCTGGGTCTATATTTTTTATATGTGGATGTTCAGTTGTTCCAGCCCATTTGTTGAAACAGACTCTTCTTTCTCCATTGAATTGCCCATGTTCCTTTATCAAAAATTCATTGACTGTATTTGTGTGGTTCTTTATGTGGGCTCTCTATTCTGTTCCATTGATCTATTTGACTAGTTTTTTCCCATATCGCACTGTCCTGACTACTGCACCTTTACAGTAAGTTGAGCCAGGTACTGTCAGTACTCCGACTTTGTTACTCAGTATGGTGTTGCCTGTTCTGGGTCTTTTGCCTCTATATAAACTTTAGACAAGTTTGTCAATATCCACAAAATAACATGCTGGGATTTTAATTGGGATTGCATTGAACCCATCAATCAACTTGGAAAGAACTGACATCTTAATAATACTGAGTTTTCCTGTCCACGGACATGAACTATTTCTCCATTGATTAGATCTTTGATTTCTTTCATTGGAGCTTTCTAGCTTTCCTCATATACACTTTGTACATATATTGCTAGATGTACACCTAAGTATTTCACTTTTATGGAACTACTGTAAATGATGTTACGTTTTAAAGTCAAATTCCACTTGGTCTTTGCTGGTATTCAGGAAAACAAGACACTCTTGTATCCTGCAACCTCACTGTAATCACTTATTACTTCCAGGAGTTTTTTATTCTTCAGAATTTTTTACATAGACAATCATGTTATGTGAAAAAAAAAAAAGCCTTCCCAATCTGTAGACCCTTTATTGCCTTTCCTGGTCTTACTGCATTAGACAAAGACTTCCTTTGTTGACTAGAAGTGGTGAAAGGGAACGTCTTTCTGATCTTAGGGGAAAATATCTAGTTTCTCATCATTAAGTATGATGTTAATGGCAGGTTTTTTGTAGACATTCTTTATTAAATTGAGGAAGCTTGTCTCTAGTCCTAGTTTGCTGAGAGTTTTTATTGTGAATGGATGTTAGGTTTTATCAAATGTTTTTCTCTCCATCTATTGATACGGAGATTCTTTTTTCTTACCCTGTTGATATAATGGTTCACACTAATTAATTTTTAAATATTAAACCAGCCTTGCATACATGGGATAAATCTCACTTGGGTGTGGTGCATAATTCATTTTTACACAAGTTGAATTCGATTTGCTATATTTTGTTGGAGATTTTTGCATCTATGTCCGTGCGGGGTATTGGTCTATTATTTTCCTTTCCTGTAGTGTCTTTCTCTGCTTTGGGTATGAAGGTGATGCTGGCCTCACAGTATGAGTTAGGAAGTGTTCCCTCTGCTTCAATTTTCAGAATAGATTATAGAAAACTGTTATCATTTCTTTCTTCTTTAAATGTTTAGTGGAATTCACCAGTGAACCCATCTGGGCCTGTTACTTTGTGTTTTGGAAAATTATTAATTGGTGATTCAGTTTTTTATTATTTTTATTTATTTATTGGGGAACAGTGTGTATTTCCAGGACTTTTTATTGGCGAACAGTGTGCTTTTTTAGTGGCGAACAGGACTCATCACCTCAAGCCAAGTAGTTGTTCTTTCAATCTTAATTGTGGAGAGTGCAGCTCAGCTCCAGGTTCAGTTGACATTGTTAGTTGCAGGGGCACCACACACCATCCCCCAAGGTTGAACTAGCAACCTTGTGGTTGAGAGGACGTGCTCTAACCAGCCAAGCCATCTGGCCACTCAGGAGCTCAGCGGCAGCTCATTGACTTCATTCTAGTTGCGGAGGGCGCAGCTCGCTGGCCCATGTGGGAATGGACTGGCAACCCTGTTGCCCAGAGCTCGTGCTCTAACCAACTGAGCCACCCGTCTGCCCCTCAGTTTCTTTTACAGATACAAACATTCATATTAAATACTTGTCCTTGTGTGAGTTTTGGTAGATTGTGTCTTTCAAGGAATTTATCCATTTTATCTAAGTTACCAGATTTGTGGGCAGAGAGTTGTTCACAGTATTCCTCCATTATCCTTTTAAAGTCCATGGGATCTGTAGGTGATGGCCTCTTTTTCATTTTTTATATCAGTTATTTGTAACTGAGTAACTAATCTCTCTTTTTTTTCTTGGTTAGTCTAACTAAAGGCTTATGAATTGTATTGATCTTTTCAAAGAACTAGCTTTTCATTCTTTTACTTTCTGTATTAACTTACTGCTTTCAGTTTCATGACTTCTGCTCTAATTTTCATTATTTCTTTTTTTCTGCTAACTTTAGATCTAATTTGCTTTCCTTTTTCTAGTTTCTCAAAGTAGAAGCTTATGTTGTTGATTTTAGAGCATTTTTCATTTCTAATATATTCATTCAATGCTATAAATTTTCATATAAGCTTTAGATAAATACCATAAATTTTGACAAGTTATGCATTTTTTTCATCTAGTAAAAAATAGTTTTAAATTTCTCTTGAGACTGCTTGACCATTGTGTTATTTGGAAGTTTAATCTTCACATATTATGAAATTTTCTAGCCATCTTTCTGTTATTGAATTCCACTGTGGTCTGAGAAGAGACATTGTATGATTTCTATTCTTTTAAACTTGGTAAGGCGTGTGTTATGGCCCAGACTGTGGTCTCTCCTGGTGAATGTTCCATGTGAGACCGAGAGGAATGAGTGTCCTGCTGATGGTGGATGCAGTGGTCAGTAGGTGTCGATTATACCCCATTGCTTGACGGTGCTGTTGAGTTCAGCGTGCCCTTACTGATTTCCTGCGAGGTGGATCTGTCCAGGTGTGAGCGAGGCGTGTCTCCAGCTGTGACAGTGGATTCAGCGATTTCTCCTTGCAGCTCTTCCTCATGCCTTTGACACTGTGATTAGGCGCATGCACAGTAAGGACTGTATGTCTTCCTGGAGAACCAACCCTTCCACCAACATGTATGTCCCGCCTTATCCTTGACGATTTTCCTTCCTTGAAAATCTGCTATGTCTGAAATAAATAAAGCTCCTTCAGGTTTCTTTTTCCAGTTTTATTGAGATACAAAGCTTTTCCAGTTTAGAGTGTGCAGCACAACGAGCTGACTTGGTCGTGAGGCCCCTAGGTGTCCTCCTCAGCAGCTGCATGGACCAGAGTTGACAGTGAGGAAGAAATGATCAGATTTTCATGAAATGTTCCTGGATAGGAAAATCCCTGTGGGAGAGACCTTCAAGGACATTCAAAACTCAGTCTAAATTATTTGTGAAAGATTTCAAGGTTATACCTTTGGAAGTAGCCCCGCTCAGAAGCTAAACCTTGTGGTGACAGAAATCCCAAAAAAACTCGCCTTGCACGCATGCTGGCTCCCATCCTCCCCTTCTCTTTCTTCTTCCCATTCCCTCCCTCGTCCCCTCCTCACCCCACTCTCTGGGCCTTCACCACCACCACCACCACCACCGCCACCACCATCGCCACCACCATCGCCACCACCATCACCACCACCACCACCATCGCCACCACCATCACCACCACCACCACCATCACCACCACCACCACCATCACCACCACCACCACCACCATCGCCACCACCATCGCCACCACCACCACCACCACCACCACCACCATCACCACCACCATCGCCACCACCATCGCCACCACCACCACCACCACCACCACCACCATCGCCACCACCATCACCACCACCACCACCACCACCAGCCCCTTGCCCTCTGGCTGCTCCCAAACTCCGGTCCTCATCTCCATGCCTGCACATCTCACCCCATGGCAAGGATTTCTGGCAATGTTGGCTCAGTTGCCAAAGCCTGTCCCAGAGCTGTTAGCAGCAGGTGCTGAGTTCATGGTGCACAGAGTCCACTCAAGGAGGGTATGTCTCAGGAGACGGGAATGACCTTGGCATCTCCCAGTCACAAGCCTCAGGATACTTCCCCATGCTGGTCTGGCAGAGCACACCAGAGCAGAGGTGACACCACTTCTCAGCCCCATGTCTCACAGCCCGGGTGCCATCTCTGACCGACACCCCTCAGTCCCTTTGACAAAAGGAAAAGAGCATTTCAAGAGAAAGGTCATGGTTAGCAGTGCTGAGTGCTGGGGAGAGTTGATGGGACTCAGAACTGAAGTGGGTTTAGAAATTGGGGTGTTCTTGGTGACCCCAGAAAACAAAGCTTTGTATTGAGGGGACACCAGCAGAACACGAGTGGTGACAGTAACTAAAGCCTAGAATGTGCCAAGCACATGAATTACACACAACCCTTGATGCTGATATGCTGTGACCACGCCATTTTGCAGGTGAGGCAATGGAGGTACAGAGAGGGTAAGTAACTTGTCCAAGGTCACCCAGCTATTGGATGGTGGAGCCAGGATTTGACCCCAGACAGCCTGGCTGAGGAGACTATGCTCTTGACCATGGCACTTGCTGTCTAAAACCACAACGGAAGGGAGACAGTGCAGTTGCTTTCAAGAATCTGTACTGTAGAGAGAGGAAATGAAGGTGCCTGGCCTATGTTGGGTGTGTGTCTGTGCCTGGAGAAGCTAGAGGGTGTGAGAGCACCTGGGGGGGGGGGCTGTGGCCCAACGCCCCACAATGCCACCAAGCTATGCAGGGCCCAGATTCTGTCCATAGCCAAGCTCTGACACATCTGCATCTGCTGTCCAGGCTGTTGCCATGACTGGCAAACCTCCCTCTGCAGAATACCAGCACGTTAAGGGGTCTAGGCGGGGGAGCGAGTCAGGGGGCTGGGACCACACACAGAGCACATGGCAGTCATCCCCTTCAGCCAACTGAAGCAGACTGGTCAGAGCTTGTCTCCAGGACCCTAACCCCAAGGAGACCCCGGCCACTCTCCTTTGCTGGGTGCTGCCCACACTGTGATCTGGAGTAAGAGTCTCACCCCTGCCCTGCGCTGGGCCTGGCCAGAACAAGGCTGCCCACACATGGGCAGGTGCTGCTTCTGCCTCTCAGTGCTCTGTGGCAACATGTGAGAGTTGTCCTCTAATAAGCACACAGCGACCCCCCCCCCCAGGATGTGTGCTTGTGACACATGTGGCTGGTGGGGTCCCAGCAAGAGTTCAGGGTGCAAAGGAGAGCAAGGGGGCCACCATGGGGTTGATGTGTGACTGAACAGAAGGATACCTTTGACAATATCAGCCCCCCTCAAGGACAGGTGGGATCTATTTGTCTTAAATAGAAAACAAATCATAGGGGGAAATGGACATCCTTCCTCCTGGTGGAGGGGGCACACTAGAGTCTCCCAGGACTGTGGGTCCTCTCCGCACCCCCCCCCCACATCCCCCTCAGGGCAGTTCTCAGGCTCCTGAGCAAACAGGACTGAACATGCAGATGACCTGTGGCCTGAAGGTGATGGGGCCACAAAGGCAGTGATGACTGCAGAGCCACGGGCCCTGAGGAGACATGTTCACAGAATTGCGGTCACACAGGCACTCAGAAACAGGCTGAGGGCGTAGCCTGTGGCTGCCAGAAAAAGTTATCACAAAGGCCATGGCCGGAAGCAACATACATGTATTCTGGAGGTCAGAAGTCCAGAACCAGTTTCACTGGGCTGAGGTCCAGCTGTTGGCTCGGCCACACTCCCTCGGAGGCCCTGGGGAGCCCCCGCCGGGCCTTTCCCAGCTGCAGTCCAGCTTCAGCGCTGTGTTCTTCGTGGCCCACCCTCCTCAGAGCCCACAGTCTGGCACCCTGCTTCAGTGTCACACTGCCTTCTGGGCCACACTCCCTCTGCCTGGACTCTTCCCATCTCAAGATCCTGGATTTAAACACACCCGCGAAGTCCCTTTTGGCACAAGAGGCACATTCACAGGGGTCAAGGATGCAGACCTGATGTCTCGGGGTACCATAACCCAGCTGAGCACAGATACACACAGGCAAACATTAACGTGGCCACACAGGCAGGCACTGTCAGTGGAACACACAGTCGTGTGATCACACATGCTCCCTCATCAGTCACACACACTCCTCCCGGCAAGCCTCGTCCCCCTCAAGCCAGGTGTGGGAAGACACAGAACGCTTCCCTGTCCCCTCATCTTCTGGCCCCCAGGTGACAGCCTTCCTCTCCGCATAACACCATGCTAGCCTCTCCTATGTCCGCAGTCTCCCTCTACCTAGGATGCCCTTCCTTGACCCTGCCTTCAGGGTTTAACCTATCTTGAGGCTTTAAGGCTTAAGACCTAGTTCTGAGCCAGCCATCTCCATGCTGCCAACCCTGCTCTGCACAGTCACCTGCTCACTACACTTTGCCGCCACACCCCATGGGTCCTCGGAGAATGTTAACCGAATAAAGGAAAGTAGAAAATCAAAGGTCACCAAGCACAGCTCTTAAACGGCTATTGTGCACCTGTGCCGCAGTGCCTGAGTTGAGGAGCTTCGGGACAGTGCTGGCTGAGCTATAGCACTTGGGCCTGGGGCATGGATGGGGCTGGACAACCCCCTAGGATTCGGCTCTAGTCAGTGAGCAGAGCGGCCACCCGTCTGATCCCCACCTCTACCTCGGAGTTGTAGACCTAAGAGCGGGTCCCCATGGCGCAGCCAGACGCTTCCTGCTCCAGGTGAGTGCTGGGTCTCAGAGCAGTCACTTGGGAACTGGCTCCTTTTGGCCCTCTGGGGCTACTGCCTAGCCCTGCTAAGTCCTGGGGCTCCAGCTTCCCCCAGGCTCCCCTTTCCAGGGAGTCCATCCCCACAGACCACATCTGTGGGGTGTGTTCCCACCAGGAGTTCAGACTCAGCCCGCGTGCAAGGCCCCCAGGTGGGGGTTCAAGAACACAGCCTGGGCCAGGGGGTGATTCTGGCTCCCTGCTGAGGCCAGCTCTGCTCCAGACTCTCAGGCAAGAGAAGGCAGGGAGGGGAGGAAAGCGGAGGGCACAGGCCCTCGTAGACACCTCATCCTGGGCGCCCGACCTGGCCAGCCAGGTGTGTGAAAGGCACCAAGTAGAAAGGAACGCACGGGGCAGGAAGGCGTCCCAGGGCGCTTGGGTCAGCGACGACCAGTGCTGCCCTGGAGGGCCCCGCTTCATCACCAGGCGGCGACGCGCTCGGAGGAAAAGCCCAGGACCCCAATTTGGGGAGGGGACGACTCCCCTCCCTGCAGAGCGTTGGTCCGGAGCCACCAGGGGACAACCGGGAGCGTCTGAGCCCCTGCCCGTCGTGGGCGCCCCGACGTCGGGTAGGGGGACGGCGATGCGAGACCGGGGTCTGCGAACGCGACAAACGTGCTGACCCCGCTCACCTGCCCGTCTGCCCCCAGCGTGGAGTCCCGAGCCGCCGCCTCCCGCGAGCTGCTTCTGGCGGCGCTCGAGGACCTGAGCGAGGAGCAGCTGAAGCGCTTCCGCCACAAGCTGCGGGACGCGCCGCTGCAGGGCCGCAGTATCCCGTGGGGGCGGCTAGAGCGCGCAGACGCCGTGGACCTCGCGGAGCAGCTGACCCAATTCTACGGGCCGGAGCCCGCGCTGGACGTGGCCCGAAAGACCCTGAAGAAGGCGGACATACGCGATGTCGCGGCGCGGCTCAAGGAGCAGCGGCTGCAGCGTGAGCTCGGGGTCGGGGGTCGCCCAGGTCCCTGCCCCTCAGTTCCTCCGTCGCGCCTGGGCAGAGTCGAGGCCCCAGGGCTCAGACCCCGGGTGCTCCTGAGGGTGTCCCCGACCTCCTATTGCTCCCCTCCCCCCGCAACTGCGGCGTAGCCTCACGGCAGGTCTCCCTTTCAGGGCTCGGCCCCAGCTCCTCGGCGCTGCTCTCCGTGTCCGGTAGGTCTCTCTCCGTGCAGGGCGCAGGCCCCGAGCCGTCCGGGACCGTGAGCCCAGGCTTGGAGCACGAATGCTCTCCGTGCCAGTCGCAGGTTCCGACAGCTGGTCCCAGGGAGGAGCCGGTGCGGAAGGCCGGCGCGGGGGAGGGGAGACTGAGGCCTGAGCCGGGTGGGGAGGGCAGTGGGCGCCGAAGGTCGCTGCCGGGCCCGCCGCAGCCTAGTCTCCCTCCCCGTAGCGTACAAAAAGAAGTACCAGGAGCACGTGCTGCAGCAGCACGCCAAGGTGAAGGAGAGGAACGCCCGCTCCGTGAAGATCACCAAGCGCTTCACCAAGCTGCTCATCGCGCCCGAGAGCGCCGCGCTGACGCTCGAGGCCCCGGGGCCCGACGAGGAGCCGCAGCCAGAGCGCGCTCGGCGCTCGGACACCCACACCTTCAACAGCCTGTTCCGCCGCGATGAAGAGGGCCAGCGGCCGCTGACCGTAGTGCTGCAGGGCCCGGCGGGCATTGGCAAGACCATGGCGGCCAAGAAAATCATGTACGACTGGGCATCGGGCAAGCTGTACCACGACCAGGTGGACTTCGCCTTCTTCGTGCCCTGCCGAGAGCTGCTGGAGCGACCGGGCACGTGGAGCCTGGCCGACCTGATCCTGGAGCAGTGCCCGGACCGCAGCGCGCCGGTGCAGCAGATGCTAGCGCAGGCGGAGCGGTTGCTCTTTATCCTGGACGGCGCGGACGAATTGCCGGCGCCGGGGCCGGCCGGGGCGACGCCCTGCGCCGACCCCTTCGAGGCCGCAAGCGGCGCGCGGGTGCTGGGCGGCCTGCTGAGCAAGACGCTGCTACCCAGGGCCCGCCTGCTGGTGACCACGCGCACCGCCGCTCCCGGCAGCCTGCCGGGCCACCAGTTCTCGCCGCAGTGCGCCGAGGTGCGCGGGGTACGCGGCTTCTCCGACAAGGACAAGAAGAAGTACTTCTACAAGTTCTTCCAGGACGCGAGGAGGGCAGAGCGCGCCTACCGCTTCGTGAAGGAGAACGAGACGCTGTTCGCGCTGTGCTTCGTGCCCTTCGTCTGCTGGATCGTGTGCACCGTTCTTCACCAGCAGCTCGAACTTGGCCTGGACCTGTCGCGCACCTCCAAGACCACCACGTCCGTGTACCTGCTTTTCGTCGCCAGCGTCCTGCGCTCGGCGCCCGCCGCAGTGCCCAGGATGCAGGGCGAGTTGCGCAAGCTGTGCCGCCTGGCCCGCGAAGGCGTTCTCGGGCGCAGGGCGCAGTTCGCTGAGAAGGATCTGGAACGACTGGAGCTTCTTGGCTCCAAAGTCCAGACGCTATTCCTCAGCAAGATGGAGCTGCCGGGCGTGCTGGCGACCGAGGTCGCCTACCAGTTCATCGACCACAGCTTCCAGGAATTCTTCGCGGCTCTGTCCTACCTGCTGGAGGACGAGGGGCCGTCCGGGGCGCCGGCTGGAGGCGTAAGAGAGCTTCTGCAGGGGGACGCTGAGCTGCGCTGTCACCTCGTGCTCACTAGGCGTTTCCTCTTCGGACTGCTGAGCGCGGAGCGCATGCGCGACATCGAGGGCCACTTCGGCTGCGTGGTTTCCGAGCGCGTGAAGCAGGATGTCCTGAAGTGGGTGCAGGACCAGGGTCAGGGGCACACTAGGGTGGCGCCAGAGGGGGCCAAGGAGACGGAGAAGTGCGAAGAGCCCGAGGCAGAGGAGGAGGAGGAGGAGGAGGAGGAGGGCGAGGAGCTCAACCAACTGCTGGAGCTGCTGTACTGCCTGTACGAGACGCAGGAGGACGCCTTCGTGCGCCAAGCCCTGCGTGGGCTCCCGGAGCTGGCGCTGGAGCGCTTGCGCTTCAGCCGCATGGACATGGCAGCCCTGAGCTACTGCGTGCGGTGCTGCCCTGCGGGACAGGCGCTGCGGCTGGTCAGCTGCGGATTGGCCACGGCGCAGGAGAAGAAGAAGAAAAGGAGCCTGATGAAGCGGCTGCAGAGCAGCCTGAACGGCAGCACGTGAGTCCTGGGGCTGCCCTCAGTGGGGCACCAGTGGGCCTGCGTGACCATCTGCGCATGGGGACCTGCTCCCCAGACCAGAGGCAGGACTTCAGGGCTAGTGTGGCCCATCCCCTTGCGAGGCAGCCTCCCAGTGCCCACCTCCTTCCCCAGGCTGTCTCCACCATGCCCCCCCAAATGCCCTCCACCACTCCCCATGTCCCCCCACATCCCCCACCCACATCCCAGGCTAACCCCATAGCATGGCCATGAGGCTGTGGACCAGCAGGGCCCCCCATGCTTTCTCATAAGTTCTGGAAGACATCATGCCCCCTGTGCCCGGAGCTTTTGCACCTGCTGTTCCCTCCGCCCAGATCCTCAAAGCCTGCCAAGACTACCCCAGCTGGCCTGGGACCCTTTGGCCCCAGAAGTGCCCCATGGACCACTGAAAGCCATAACATCTGTCAATGCCTGTCTCATCGGCCAGATTCCCAGCTGCTCCAGGGCAAGGCTTGTGTCATGCTTCTGTGCACTGACCTACAAGCCAGCACCGACACAGGTGCTCAGCACCTGTCGAGGGAATGAATGTAAGGACGGTGACATGGCATGCCCATGGCAGATGCAAGGACAGACCCACATCAGGCGGGCATGCTCTCACTGGACTCACATAGGCGCTGTTAGCAGGGCGGTGCCTGGGCCACAGGCGAGAGGTTCACCGTAGGCTTGGGGTGACGGGGGCAGCACGGGCTGAGTGAGAGTGAGGGCAGAGGCAGCTTGGACACCTGAGGACCATAGGAAGGGGTCCTTTGAAGGAGGGAAGGGCAGAAGGGGCTGGGGGGGTCTTCACCTTCCTCTCTCTCCTAGCAGTTCTCAAGCCACCACGAGAAAACCCCAGGCCTCCCCACTGCGTCCACTCTGTGAAGCCATGACTGACCAGCACTGTGGTCTGAACAGCCTGACGTGAGTGACCGTGCCCCCAGCCCATCCCCTGGAAGGGAGGCAGAACGGGATACCCTGGGCAGGGCAGAGGTGTGGCCCTGTCTGGGGTGGCTGAGGGGACCGGCCGACAGCCTGCGGCCTCTGGTGTCCCATGCTGGGTGGACAGGCTCTGCCCACAAAGTGGCAGAAGAGGAGATGGGGGCAGAAGCTCTGTCACCGGCTTAGGAGCTAGTTCAGGAGGGGTTTAGCCCTGGTTTGAGTGGAAAGCGGGGTGCCTCCCTCTGGGGGAGGGATGAAGATCAGATGTAGTTCCCTTCCCAAGAAAGGCTGCTCAGTGCTGTGGGAAACTGCCGGCTGTCCACTGGGACACTGGGAGGGCCGCCTGCCTCTGTGCCCTCAGGCAGGTCAGTGTCTGAGCTCCAGGTCCCTCTCCTGTGCAGTGGAGCCAGTAGACTCTACCTGGGGGGTTGGTGTGAGGGTTAATGAGGAAACAGGTACAACATCTAGTACAGAATAACTTTCCAGCGACTCTCAGCAATCACTAAGTCAGCAGAAAGTCAGAGAAGCCATAGGATCTGGTACTGATAGCCATAGTGTAAGTTTCAGTCATGTCAGCGTCACGCGGTACCTGCTTGGCCTGCGGGTGTTTCTAGCAGCCAGGAAGTAAGCACACGGAGCTGAAGCGGTGACCAGCAGGAGTGGACCATCGGTCCTACCACTAAAGTGATCCTCACCAGTGCTCATAGCAGCGTTACTTAGGGTGGCAGGCAAGTAGGAGCGACACGACCACCCAAGTGCTAGGAACCGGGTGACTGAGTGACTTGTGGCCCATCTCAGCTTGACGGGCCGTTCTGCGCAGTTAGACGTGTTGAGGGAGGCGGGCATGGGCTTGTTATAAAGCTCGCAGAGAAGTGGGGCGCACATGTGGTCATGGCCCCCCGGGAGCGGGCAGTTTGCACAGTTGGGGTACAACGAGGTGGCTGAGGTGCCTGCAGACAGACCCATGTGCTTCTTGACCACAGGTTGTCCCACTGTAAACTGTCTGACTCTGTCTGCCTCGACCTCTCTGAGGCCCTCAGGACGGCCCCCAACCTGACTGAGCTGTGCCTGCTCCAAAATGGGCTCAGCAAGGGGGGCCTGCGTGTGCTGAGCGAGGGCCTGGCCTGGCCCCAGTGCCGGGTGCAGAAGCTCAGGTGAGGCCCTGCCGCCAGGAGAGTTGGGCGGGGGAGGGAGGTGGGCCACGGCAGCTCCTGAGATCACCCCTCTCCCAGGATGGAGCAGCCCGGCCTCCAGGAAGCCCTTCAGTACCTGGTGGGCATGCTCCGGCAGAGCCCCACACTGACCACGCTGGATCTCAGTGGCTGCCAGCTGTCGGGACCCATGGTGACCTACCTGTGTGCAGTCCTGCAGCACCCAGGATGCCACCTGCAGACCCTCAGGTGGAGGCAGGGGCTGGAAGGGTGCTGAAGTGCGGGTTGGGGTGGGTACCTGTGGGCTTCCCCTCCCAGAGCCATCCTGAGTGGCCCAGTCCTGGAGACGCGCCCTCCAAAGCCCTGGCCCTGCCCTTGGCTTCGACCACTCTGCAGACCAGATGTCCGTCTGTTGTATGGCGCCCTTGGCCACAGTCTGGGTCAATGATGCCACTAGCCTTCTACTCCCCCAAAGGCTTGGCCCCCAGCTCCTGCCTCCTTTCCCCGAGCCTCTGACAACGTCAGAGGCTTCTGTCATTGTGACTGGCCACCTTCTGTCATTGTGTGCCTTTGGCACAGCCCAGGCCAACAGCCCATCACTGCCCCCACTGCTCCCCTGTCACTGCCTCCCCCAGCCCTGGACTCCTTCCCCCCGCCCCAACCACCCTCTGTCCTGTGTATGTGGTTGTAGTCTGATCTCCGTGGAGCTGAGCGACCAGTCGCTGGAGGAACTGCGGGCTGTGAGGACAGCAAAGCCAGGTCTGGTCATTACACACCCAGCGCTGGACAGCCACCCTGAGCCTCCCAATGAATTCTGCAGTGCCCTCTGAGACCCTGCAGGCCAGGGCAGCCGGGAAGTCTCTGGGCAGCCCTGCGGGGTAGGCCTCCCAGTTCCAAGGGCGGAGGCCCCTGAGGGGCCCTGGACTGACAGGGCTGCTGACCTGATCCTGGAAAGGACCTCTCCACACCATGTGTCACCCACACCCAGAAACAACTCCTCCCCTGGCCTCCACTGCTGCTCCCTCCTGCCCTGGGACCGTCCAGCCAGCCCTTTGCAGACCCCTCCCCCCCCAGCAACAGTAATGATGTGGGGAGCTCCTGGTAACTGAGCACCAACAATGTACTGGGCACAGGGTGACACCTTCACTGATCCCATCTCCATCTGCACTATGGGGCCCCACAGCCCCATAATTCTGCCCCTGGCCACAGAGAGGATCAAGCAGGGGCTGACCCTTGACCAGAGGTAGGCCGGTCACTGTCCTTCCCCAGTAATTTGGGGCTTGGCATCAGGAGGAAGCCGTCCCTGAGGCTGTGGGGTCCAAGCTCACAGGTGTCCCCTTGCTAAGGTCTTTGGGAGCAGCAGTGGAGGCCAGGGGAGGAGTTGTCCACCAGGGGAGGGTGGAGGTGGCAGCAGTGACAGCATGGGTGATGGGCAGCCTGCATGTGCTGATAATAAATTCTCCTTTGCTTTGGTTTCTGTTGCCCTGGACCAGGCGTCCGAACCATTTTTCCTTTGGTCCCTAACCCACTTGTGTGGGGTGGGGCTGTCATCTCCATTTCATAGATGAGGAAACTGAGGCTCCGGGAGCAGCTAACTGCAGGAAGCTCTGAGGTGGGGCTTGGCCTTGATGCGCAGGCCAGCAGTGGACAGCCCTCCAGTCCTCAAGTCTCTGCTCAGCAGAGCTGGGTCTCGGCCAGCTCCTGAGACCCCAGTTCAGGTGGAGGGAAGCGTGGCAGTCAGCCCTTCACTCCCAGTGTGTCGCGTCCAGCACGATGAGGGTTGGCGGCGCAGGGTTAAGAAAAGACAGCAGCCATGAAGAGAGTGCAAGCGGGGCCAAGGGACCGCAGCCTCAAGGTCTGGGCTGTGGCGCCTAATCGGGCCTGCGCATTAGCTTTTATTAGTCAGGTGGGGAAGCAAAGGAGGTAAAGCTTGTCAATCTCAAGATCTGTGAAGTCTATGCACCATAATAGGAAACCAATTCAAGCCAATCACCCTTGCCTGCAGGCAGCTGGACCGTAAGTCTCAACTTCCCCAAGGGACAAAACCTATATGCATAGGAATAGATGGAGAGCACATTATTGAATCACTTCCCTTGCAGGTTTTGGGAAGGAATGCAGCCACAGAGGCTGAGGCTTTTCTTAGCCTGGGGAAGGTGGGGGCTGTGCCCACCTATACGAACCCGTGGGTTCTCCTGTAGGTCCCCACTCGGCTCCGCCTGTCTTAGGTTGCTTTCCAAGTGGAAAGTTGTACCTGTCATTGGCTGACCAGCCATCTTTCTGGGACCAAACAGGGAGGCATAAGGTGCAAACAAAGGTTTTAGCAAAGTCCCTGAAAGGATCCGTCTTAGACTCCTTTCTTTGGGGGCAAGTACAAGGAAACAAACGGTTAGGCTGCTGCGTGGCGACACCAGTGAAATGCCCTTCCAGTCCAGTATGTGTTCCACAAAACAGACAACCCTGCCCTCCTGGAGCTGGCATTCTAGGCAGGAAGACAGACGACAGATGGCGCAGGCGGGGAAGGAGAGATGAGCCAAGGGTTTCCTGGGGATACCTAAGTGAGGACGGGTCCAAGGACGTCTGGAAGAAAAGTGTTCCAGGTCCTGGGAAAGCAGCTGCCAAGGCCCTGGAGGGGAGAGTCGGTCAGTTCGGGCTGCGGTAACAAAACACCATGGACGGCAGCTTATCAACTACAGGAACTTATTCCTCACAGTTCTGGAGGCAGGAAGTCCAAGGTCAAGGTTCTGGCACATTGGGCTTGCTGAGAGGGCCCTCCTCCTGGCTGCAGGTGGCTGTCCTCTCGCTGTGTCTTCACATGGTGGGCAGCCTGCTTGCTCTCCAGCCTCTTGTAAGGGCACTGACCCCATTCATGATGGGCCTGGGCCTCTCACCTCGGAAGGCCCCACCTCCAAATACCATCCCACTGGGGGTTAGATTTCAATGGGTGGGTTTGTGGGACATAACCATTCAGCTCACAACAGGGAGCACGCTGTCTCACGATGGATGTCACAGGAGCAGCAAGGAAGACAGACTGAGGGCAGTGGAGTGGGGAGGGGCTGGAGCGGGGTCAGGGATAGTGGGCATGTCCTCCGGGTGAGGTGGGCACCGAGGCAGGCTCCTGAGCAGAAGGCGTGGTCTGACCTAAGCACTCTGTACTGAAGGGCAGAGCAGAAGCAGGGAGCAGGGTCTGCATTACTCAGGAGTTTGCAGTGGGGACGGTGAGAGCTGGCAGGCCCCGGAAGGTGGGACCAACTGGACTCGCGGATGGATGTGGGTGTGGGGACACAGGTGACCTGAGCATCTGGGGAGTGGAACTGCCATCACCTGTGCTGGGGGTGGCCGCAGGAAGGGCAGGTTTAAGGGCACGTGTTGGATCTGAGTGTCTCTGGCTGGGCCGAGTGTTCAGACACTGGCGTCATGTAGGTCAGCCCAGGGCGGGAGAGACAAGGACAAAACAGGCCCAGGGCGGAGACGGAGCCTCCGGGTGGGCAGGTGGGGACAGGGAGGCTGAGAGCAGAAGGGGCTGGGGAGAGCCAGGAGCGGGAGGTGGAGCAAAGGGAAGGCTTCCTCTCCGGGAGGAGGACGGCCAGCGTCACCTGTCACCTCTCCTAAAAGGCGACAGGAAGGAGAGACCGCAAGCCAAAGGCCCCTGCCTCTCTCAGATCCACCCTTGGAGACGTCTTTGAGGTCAGAGTTGGCGCTGTGAACCTCAAGCAGATTCCCGCGAATCCCACCCCGCACCAGCCACACCAGGTCCGCGGATGGACCCGCACAGCCTCACGAGGGTGGGGGCGGATGTAGGGGCTGCAGCCAGTCCCGCCCACACCGCGGGCCCGCCTGGGGCCTGAGCCGCCCTTGCACAGCTGCCGGAACCCCAGGGGCGGGGACCCGAAGTCTCGCCCGCCCCTTGCTGACCGGGGGGCGGGGATAGCGGGGCCTTCCGCACGACAAGCCAGCCGCTAGCTACTTCTCTGTCCCGCCTGGAGTTGCAGCGCCGGCCCGGCTGGAGCCGCGGGACACGGCCCGGCTGCAGTGAGTCCCAGAGATACCCCTGACCCCGCCAGCCCTCCTCCCCGGGCTCCGGCGCCTGCCCCGCCCGGCCTCGGCCTGTCGCCTCCACCGCCCCTCCCACCACCCGGAACCGCGCTCCTCGCACCCCGCCCGGCCCCCGGCGCGGCCACGGGGCGGAGAAATGTCCCCTAGCCTGAGGCCTCCTCTCTTCCCCAGCAGGTTGGGGTTCGTAGGGGTGCGGCTTGGAGAGAGCGGGAAGGGTTAGGGCTGAGGTCCTCAGCTGGGAGTTTGGGGACTCAGCTGAGTCCCTGGAGATCCATATTAGGGGGGTGAGCATCTCTGAGGGTAAAGGGCGTTTCCGGGGTGGCTGGAAAGTGGGGGCTCTGGAAAACCAGGACTGCCCAGGTGAGCCCACTCTTCCCCCATCATCAGTTGGGGGCATCAGCCAAGTTCCAAGGAGGGGCTTTGGGGTTAACAGAGTCAGGCGACTGCGGGAGGTGGGGGGAGGGTGCCCTGACCGCTCCCATTTTCCAGGCCACTCAGTTGAGCAACCCTTTCCATGGCGGATGCCAGTGAGGACCCCACCATATTCACTGCCCACTCTCTGCCCAGTGACCCCCGGCTCTGGGCCACCGTGACCAACGCGTACTTGGGCACACGTGTGTATCATGATACACTGCATGTGAGCGGTGTATACAATGGGGCCGGGAGGGACACGCACCGGGCCGTTCTGCCCAGTCCCCTCAATGTCCAGCTGGAGGCCCCTGCAGGGACAGGAGAGCAGCTGACCAAGACCTTTACGCTGGACACAAACACAGGTAGACACTGTCTGTCCTGCCCCTCCCCCCAAGCCATTGTCTCTCTTGCTCAGAATGCCCCCCTCACAGAAAAGGAGGCCCCAGCAGGCAGGTGTCCAGGGCTGGCAGGAGCCTGGGGTCCCCTGTACAGCTGTAGCTTCCTGGACAGGGCACGGGCTCAGAGGGTGGGTCCACCTCACTCACAACCCAGAAAGGCCAGCAGCTTCATAACTGTTTTGGGTGGCCCTGAGTGGAGCATGCAGATGAGGTGCCCTCTCCCCAGGTTCCTTCCTGCACACCCTGGAGGACTCCGGCTTCCGGGCGGCCCAGTGCATCTATGCCCACCGCACGCTGCCTCACGTCCTGGCTTTCAGTGTGTCCCTCAGCCGCCTGGCTGCGGGGGGCGGGCCCATCACGGTGTTGCTGCAGGCAGCCTTCTCCCCAGAAAGCCCAGACTTGGACCTGCACCTGGGGCCTGACTTCCAGGGAGCCCGGTGAGGAGAGGCTGGGGGCCAAGCGGGCGGCCCAGGAGGGAGCCTGTCCCTGAGGCACGGCTGTGCTCTTGCAGGTACCTGTACGGCCACACGCTCACCCCTGAGCAGCCTGGGGGGGCACAGCAGGAGGTGCACATGCTGTGGACACCAGTGCCCCCAGCCTTGACCCTTGCTGAAGCTGAGGAGGACAGGACCTGGGAATTCCTGACTGTGGTGGGCAGCAGCCAGGCTGAGGCCCAGGCCTGCCTCACCGAGGCCCTGCGGCTGCAGGCCGGGGGCACTCTGTACACTGCCCATGCCCAGGCCTGGGCCCAACTCTGGGCAGGCTGTGGCCTGGACGTGGTGGGGCCCCTGGCTCTGCGCCAGGCTCTGCGTGGTGCCCTCTACTACCTGCTCAGCGCCCTGCCCCAGCCCGGGATCCCAGGGTACATCTGCCACGGCCTCAGCCCTGGGGGCCTCTCCAACGGGAGTCGTGAAGAATGCTACTGGGGCCATGTCTTCTGGGATCAGGTGTGTACCATCCACCCCAACATGCACCTGCCACAGGTTGGGCTGTACAGGCTTGGGGACTGTAGATGGGGAAGCACAGGGGCCATGGTGAGAGGGAAGGCTTCCTGGAGGAGGTGGAGTCTCAGCCAAAGGACGGGTCGGAGTTCGATGGAAAAGTGATTCAGGCAAGGGACCAGAAAGTACAAAGGCCTAGAGCTAGGAGGGTGCACGGTTCCTGTCCCAGGCTGGGGGGAAGGGCTCACCGAGGCAGGAAGAGCAGTTGTAGAGGGGGCTGCAGGAGCCCTGGAGTGTTTTTAATTGGGGAGTGACACAGACAGATGTGTGTTCTGGAAAGATCCTTGTCTGTGGAGGAGGGTGTGGCCTCGGACAAGAGTGGGAGCCAGGAGAAGCTGGGACGTGGTGATTGCTGGGCCGGGGAGGGGTCCAGAAAAACCGGTGCTGTGGCCCACTTTGCAGGCTGGGCTCCAGGAGGCTGAGTCAGCACTCCAGGTCAGGCTGCCCACCCAGATTCTGGCCTGAGCCCCTGGCCAGACCCAGAGGCCTGCTGGGGAGGTGAAGCACTGGGCCTGGGACCAGACCCAAGGAGGGTCTGACCTGGAGATGGGGCTGTGTGGTGGGCAGGCGGGCAGGGCCCAGGACAGCCAGGTGGGCAGCAAGGATCCGTGCTGGCTGTGAGCCCCTGCCAGGGTGGGCGGACGGCAAGTGGGGAGATGGGCGTGAGAGAGCCCAACCAGGCACCTTCCCTGGTTCGCAGGATCTCTGGATGTTCCCGAATGTCCTGATGTTTCACCCAGAGGCCGCCAGGGCTCTCCTAGATTACCGCATCCGGACTCTGGCTGGGGCCCTGGACAACGCCCGGAACCTGGGCTACCAGGTGAGGGGTCCTGAGCAGGCTCCATTGAAGGGCTTGATGTCCCCAGACTCCTACTAGGCCTGCACCCCTCCCCCTAGGCCCCTCTCTGGGTGAGTGCTGGGGTGTCCTGGACTCTTAACAGGTTCCGCAGCCCCAGGTGGGAGCAATAGCCTGGATGGGACCCCGCTGGAGTCCCCTCACTGCCCTGTGCCAGGGCAGCACACAGTGGAGTGGACAGAGGCTCCCTCGCCCATGCTGGGGACACACGATGGCACTCAGAGCCAGCAGGCCCCCAAAAGGGAACCTGAGGGCTTGATGCGCCACCCCTGCCCTCTGGCTGAAGGCTCAGAGCATGGGAAGTGTGTGGGCTCCCGCACCCCAGAACAGAATCAGGTCTGCTCCATCCCCCAACCCTCAGGGAGCCAAGTTTGCCTGGGAGAGCGCGGGTTCTGGCCTGGAGGTCTGCCCTGAGGACATTTACGGGACCCAGGAGATCCACATCAATGGGGCCGTGGTGCTGGCCTTCCAGCTGTACTACCACAGCACCCAGGTGAGATGTCACTGTGCCCACCAGGTGTGTCCGCGCTGCTATGGCCACAGCCCCCACACGGCAGGGACTTCCTGTCTGGAGCTGGATGGTCCTGTGAAGCACCTTGGAGCAGTGACTTCTGGGCACGTGGAAGGGTGGGCTTTGGCGAGAAATATGGTGAGCAGTGGGAACTAGACTCGGGTGCTATGGCTTTTGTCCTACCCTCTCCTGCTCCCCAGGACCTGCAGCTCTTCCAAGAGGCTGGTGGCTGGGATGTGATCCATGCCGTGGCTGAGTTTTGGTGTAGTCGTGTAGAGTGGAGCCCTGGAGAGGAGAAGTACCACCTGAGGGGTGAGGGCATGGTGGGGAGTGGATAGTCATGGGGGAAGGGGGATGACCGTGGGGGAGAGGGGTGGTCATTGGAGGAGGGGGGATGGTCTTAGGGGAGGGGAATGGTTATGAGGGGAGGGGGGATGGTCATGGGGATTGGGAGGAGTGAACTGTCACTGGGGGAGGGCAGGTGGTCACGAGTTGTGGGGGAAGGTGAATGCTCCTCAGTTCGTCGTGTGATTTCTGTCGCCCAATGTTGCCAGCCCCACGCTGGCTGCCGGGATAGGGGCAGGTCCCCGAGACCCTGCACTGAGCACCATCTTGCCCTATGTGCCCAGGAGTCATGCCCCCCGACGAATACCATTCAGGGGTCAACAACTCCGTTTACACCAACGTCCTGGTCCAGAACAGGTCAGATCTGAGACCCCACCCCACCCTGCAGGGAGCCAGTCAGCAGCACTGAGGCTGCAGCCCCCCCTCCCACCTCTGCCCCTAGCCTGCGCTTTGCAGCTGCCCTGGCCCGGGACCTGGGTCAGCCTGTCCCCGAGCGGTGGCTGGTGGTGGCTGATAAGATCAAGGTGCCCTTCGACCTGAAGCACAACTTCCACCCTGAGTTTGACGGCTATGAGCCTGGTGAGTGGACTCCGAGCCCCTCGAGGGCCGCTCTCCCTCCCTCAGAACCCTGTGTCCACCCGGGACGTCCCCTTCCCGATGTGGAACCCCTCCCGTCCTCCCCCATCAGCAGCACCTGTCCCGCCTTCCCCTCGTAGGAGAGGAGGTGAAGCAGGCAGATGTTGTGCTCCTGGGATACCCTGTCCCCTTCTCCCTGAGTCCTCATGTTCGCAGGAAAAACCTGGAGATTTACGAGGCTGTGACATCCCCCCAGGGCCCCGCCATGACCTGGGTGAGGAGACTGGGATGTGGGGGTGTGGTCCTCAGGGCCTCGGGTCCTCCCTCCACACGCAGTGGACCTCACCCCAGCATGTCCTCTGACTTCTGACCCCAGAGCATGTTTGCCGTGGGCTGGATGGAGCTGAAGGACCCCAGGCGGGCGTGGGGCCTCCTGGAAAAGAGCTTCGCCAACATCACTGAGCCCTTCAAGGCCAGCCTGGCTCCAGCCTCAGCCCACACCCCGACCATGCCTGCCTCCCGCTTGGGCCCAGGGAGGCGGGAGTGGGAGCCCAGCTTGGGGGTTTACAGCGGGGTCACAGCTGTGGCAATTCTCACCTGACCTTGGGCCCTTCTAGGAACAGGGCCAGTGGCCTCAGGAGGGCCTGTGTCCTGGGGATCCCAGTACTGACCGCCTTACCCCTGCAGGTGTGGACAGAGAATGCCGACAGGTCTGGTGCCGTGAACTTCTTGACAGGCATGGGGGGCTTCCTGCAGGCCGTGCTCTTCGGGTTCACAGGACTCAGGTGAGTGCGGTGGAGGGCAGCAGAGGGCATCACCTGCCCCTCCTGCCCTCCTCACAGAACTTCCCCCTCTCCCCAGGATCACCAGGGCTGGTGTGCCCTTTGACCCCATGTGTCCAGCAGGGGTCTCTGGCGTGTGTATCTCTGGCATCTCCTACCAGGGGAACACGCTTGATTTCTCCTTCTGTGAGGACTCCGTGACGATCGAAATCAGGGACTATGCTGGGCCCTGGGCCCCCCCGCTGGAGGCCGAGCTATGGCCATCACAAGCTCGGCTCCCTCTTCCCCCAGGTAGGCAGCTCCCCTAGACCCACCCAGCCTTCCAGTGCCTGTGACCCCCAGGGTGTCCCCTCTCCTTGCAGGACACAAGGTCTCCTTTCCTCGCTCAGCTGGCCGGATACAAAGGTCACTCCCACAGGAAGCAGAGGCAGCAAGTTATTCTCCAAGAACTTCCTGTTGACGCCACTGGACAGCTGCCCTTGAGCCCACAGGATGCCCTGTGGGCCACCCTTGGGCCCTGCAGCCCCACTGAGCACCTCACCAGCATGGCTGGCTTCAGGGATGGCCCAGGCCTACCCCTCTGGCCCTTGCTCCCACCTGGCAGCCAGGGCTCCAGGCAAGGTCTGGGTTCTTTGGCCTGAAGTTCAAGGTTGAGACCCTTTCCTGCATAGAGCCCCACGGCATCCCACACCTGCCATGTCTGTGCCTGCCATCCCCAGGATGCAGCAGGGAGGGTTGGGGAGTAGCAGACAGCTGAGCCTGGGTGTGGAAGGTGCGTGGTGGGGGACGATGACCAGGGACGACTTGGCCAGAACTGCTCAGCACTCAGTTGTCGCCTCACCACAGGAGAACTCTCTACATCCTGATACCGAGGGTCAGTCAAGGGTGGGCCCAGTTTCTCTTGGGCTGTCGCGGGGACTTGGTGAGCGTCTCAGTTCTTGGTCCCTCTGGCCTCTGGGCCACTTCTGTCAGGTTGTACAGCCCCCGTCACATGCCTCTCCTCAGCCAGAGTGGGGTACCACAGAAGACTGTATCTTCTCTCCGACTGGCCGTAAGGACCAGGGCCAAGTGTGCATGGGTTTAAGGCCACAGCCCTGGGCCCACCTGCCCTCTACGGGCTGCCCTGGGCTGGAAGCTCTCCCCAGCTCTCCTCCTGGGGCCTCAGCCCCTCCTTTAACACGTCAAACTTGGATCCTTGGGTTTCCTGCGAATGAGGGGAGATGGTGCTTGCTGCCAAATTCTTGGTGGGGGCTGTGTCTGCTGCACCATCTGCCTGAGGAATTAAAAAGTAGGTGCTGAGGAAGCTGTGCTGTGAGGAGCTGACGTGAGTGCTGGGCCTTAGGGAGCACACCTGAGGCCAGGAACTCACTCACTGGAGCAAGTGGGTGGGTCCCAAGGTCAGCCCCTCGCACCCCCCCCACACACACACTCTGGCAAACTGCTGTCCTTTGTTCTCGGTGGACAGTTAGACCCAGTTCTCTGCAAACCAGCCACCAGGCACACGAAGCCTCGTGAGGGAGAAGGGCGAGTGGGGGGAGGCATCGGTGATCCCAGGTCCCTGCATGGTGGCTGCTGAGTATAGCCTCCAGGAAGAGTGGCCAGGTACAGCCCCACATACGTCCGTGTCTGTGCCAGCTCCCTGAGGATGGTTCAGGTGCCCGTAGGCTCCTCTGCTAGCCGTGCAGCAAAGCCCCAGGCAGGTCCGCTAAAGCAGACCACGCAGCGGGGCACTGTCCCGGTGCACCTTACCTATGCAGCCGTGGAGCCAGGTGGGGTAGTAGATGGCCCTGTGCCCACAGGACAGGTGGCCTGGTACGGGCAACACATGCAGAGCATTATGTGTGTGTGGCCACCTGTGCACAAAGTAGGGTAACCCTCTGGGGACTGGCAAAGTGGCAGGGCGTGTGTGCTGGCATGGCTGGTTAGGGACCCATGGTAACCAATTGCCAGAGCTTGACGGGATCCCTCAGCCTGCCCAGGAGACAGCATGGGGCAGGCAGAGCTGCTGGTGACCTTCCCCCCCACCTGGCTTGACTGCACACTGTCCTCCCCGCGTAGCCCGGCTGGCTGCACAGTCGTCACTTGACCAGCAGACCATCATCCCGTGCTTGGGGACATGTACCCAGCCACACAAGCTAACACTGCCCCAGCCTCTATATCTGGCATGGGTCGGTCTCTTCTTGGGCCAAACCTGGAGCACAGGGTTGGCACGCTGTCACCATCCTGGTCCAAGCACTAGTACTCGCCTTGTCCTTGGTCCAATGTAGGACCAGCGCCCAGCATGGGCCAGCACACACCTCTGCCTCCAGGGGCTGGCTCACAGCAGCGCTGCTCAGTGTGGGACGGGGGTGCTGTTGGCGGTGTGTGTGTGTGTGGGGGGGAGGAGTACTTTGAGGGTGCCAAGTACAGTCGTTAAACAGAGATCTCCACCCTCAGATCAG
Organism: Rhinolophus sinicus; assembly: GCF_057876585.1. NCBI lineage: Eukaryota > Metazoa > Chordata > Mammalia > Chiroptera > Rhinolophidae > Rhinolophus > Rhinolophus sinicus. The sequence goes on along the minus strand of NC_142514.1, from coordinate 188,798,771 downwards.
GCAGAGTGCACAGGATAAGGGGGCTCCCTGGGGAGGGAGGGGACCCAGGGTGGGGTGCTCAAAACCCTGAGCTGCCCTGTGTTTAAGGCCCCTGCAATTAGCCTACCCTGTCGTTGGCCAGCCACAGCAAGGCCCAAGGGACCTCACTCCCAGCCACACAGGGTGTGTGCGTGTGCTTAGCAAGCCCTGTCTTTGCCAAACTGCTGGTTCGGGGGCGTCCAAAGGAGGGGAAATGATACAAGGACGTGCGTCTGGCACCAGGGAGGCTCAGAAAATGTACTCACCTCCACAGCCATGTGGGTGGGTGGAGTGTTGGGTGTGTCCACGTGTGTGTGATGTATGTGGGCACAGATGATGGCATGACCAAGCCTGAGTTTGCCCAGCCCTACTGTCCCACCATAAGCAGATTTCTCAATTGAGAGGCAGGGGTCACGGGGACCAACAGCATGACCCAGAGAAAGTCAGCGCTTGCCCAACCACAGACAGGACCGTGCAGGACGAGGGCAAGACCTCACGGGCCAGGGACGACCACCCACCCTGCACGCAGACATGCACACAGACTTGGAGAGGGGCACACGTGGAATGGGACACCACACACATTCTGGAAGACAGGCCGCTAAACCACAGTGTGCGGCAGGGATCAAAGCCTGAGTTCCCAAACTTGACTCTGAAATACTGAGGCACCTCCGCCCAGCGCCTGGGGACAGTCGGAGCACGGCCAAGGGGAACAGGACACCACCATTGATGCTGTGGTCAGTCGGGGATTTGGCTGCAGATGTCCCCTCAGGAAGGCACCCTCCCCACCCAACCAGGAATAAGGCCCAGGAGGCACCTTCTGGAACCAGGCACTTTTAATTGTGGAACCTAAGCAGAGCCTGGTAAGTGGGGAGGAAGGGGACCAGAGACCATCAAAGGGGGAGGCCACTAGGGTCCAAAATGGGGATCCTTGGGGTCAGCATTAGATACCCAGGCTGAGGCTGGGGGTGGGCATCAGGCCCTAAGGCAGAGCTGGGGTTCCGGAAGGTCAGGGTGGCAGTGCCCCAGGCCTTGGTGTCCTGGGGTCGGTGCTCTGGGTCAGGACAGGGACAGGGCACAGCGTGTCAATCATAGTCCGAATCATCGAACTTGGTACTGAAGAAGGCGGCAGAGTCCCTGGCCAGCCGGGACAGGTGGAGGGCACCGGTCACCACCAGCGCCAGCAGCAGCAGAGGTGGCACCAGCGCCCACATGGTGGCCAGGATGTTGTAGCACTTGGCCTTGGAGCCTAAACGCCGCGCCTCCTCCAGGTCCCCAGCCACCTTCTGGTCTCGGGCCTGCAGACAGTGGCAGGGCTGTGTCTGCACGTGCTCTGGGGGTGGGAGGTCCTGCCTTCCCACCCCATGCAGCCACTGGGGCCAGAACCCAAAATCTGGATGGAGGGATGTGGCCCGAGGGGACATTGTCCTGGGTTCTACCCACTCCCTTCACTGCCCCCAACTGGACACGGCTTTGGGGTGTTGTCATAAGGTGGTGCTGGAAGGGGGCCCTGCCTCCTCCCTCCAGCTCTGGACCCAGTAGCCATTCCAGGCCTCCAAGGACTCTTCGTAGGTGGGAGGACCACTGGGGTGCTGAGACATCCACCACAGAAGCTGAAGCCAGTGGGCCTTTGTTCAGAGGAACCCCAGCATGTTAAAACCCCTTTTGGTGGAAGACACCCCCTTGGGTATCGCTCCGTGGATTCTGCTCTTTGGGATGGACCAGACGCCCTTCATGGGAGAAGCGCCCCCCCACCCCAGGTGGGAAGCTCCCGCGAGCCCGGCCCTGCGCCCACCGGCTAAGCAGCCCCCGGGAGGCACCCCGCCGCCCACCTTGATGGAGTAGGCCAGCGCCAGGAAGCCCAGGCAGCACAGATTCAGGTACAGGGTGCTGAACACCGACCAGATCAAGTGGTCTCGAGGCGGGGGTCTCGGTGCCCCCAGCGTAAGGGCCGTGTGGGCGACACCGTCGGCCGCGCGGGGCGTCGGGGCCCGGGGGTCCTCGCGGGGGTACGCGGTGTCCATGGGTTCCAGCGCCGTCGCCTCCTCGCTGATTCCCGTTCTGAGGTGGGCGCCCGGGGCCGCTTATACCCGCCGGCCCAGAGCCGCCCGCTAAATATAACGACAAATTACAGCCCGAGCCTAGCGCGCCCCGCCCGCCCTCATCCCTCACCGCGTGGGGCCCTGCGAGGTTTCGGGGCGGAGGGCTGCAGCCCCGCCTCCCAGAATGGCCACCAGACCATCCCGTTGGCCAGAGCCCCCTCCCTCCCTCCGACCCGCCCCAGGGAACCCACCGTGCAAAGCTGCTAGGAGGGGGCAGGCCGATGGGAGCATACCGCCCTCCAGAGCCCCGCCTGCACACCCTGTTCCCCGACACCCCCATCAAAAGCTGCTGGTGGGGGTGGGCAGTGGCTGCAGTACCGCCTACCAGAGCCCCCTCCCCCGGGCCAGAACTTGTTGGCGGTGCCGCCTCAGGGCCCTGCTGGATGCAGTGGTGCCTCAGTTTCCAGGATGGGCTGGGCCCCAGGCTTTAGCTGGGCCCCTCTCAGGACCAGGACTGCTGAACCCACAGCCCCTCCAGCCCGAGAACCCAAAGCCCAGGCCCTGCCTGTGTCACCTGGCCACCAGGGCCAGGCTTTGGGAGTACAGAAGTCCCTGCTGCCTGCTAGTGGGAGGGGACAGGCCACAGCAGGGTGGAAAAGGACAGGCAACACGATAGGGAAAGAGGGAAAGCCAGAGGTGTGTCATGCTGGGGGTCATGGAGGGGAGGCCCCCAGGACCAGCTGTAAGGGGAGCTCTGCTGTCAGGGCTACAGGAGCTCTCCAGGGTCCCATGTGGGGCCAGGCCGCTTACTCCTGCCCTCCCCAGCCCCCAGGTGTCTGGGGAGGCTCTGTCCTGGTCTCCTCTCCCTCTGGAGGGCCCAGCAGCCTCCATGGCCAATGATCCCCCTTTGCGTGGAAGGGCCCCAGACTCTCACAACCAAGGGCCCACGGTCATCCCCCGTCCCCCATCTTAGTCAGTCGGGGCTGTTATGACAAAAGAGCACAGACTGATGGGCTCGGAAACAATAGATATTTATTTCTCGCAGTTCTGGAGGCTGGAAATCCAAGATGAGCACGGCAGTGTGAAGTGGTTCTAGTGAAATGCTCTTCCTGGTTGTAGACGGCCAGCCGGCTTTCACTGTGTCCTACATGGGGGACGGGCGAGGGGCTCTCTGGGGTCTCTTTCACAAGGACACATCCCATCGTGGGGGCTCCACCCTCATGGCCTCATCAACTCCCAAAGCTCCCACCTCCTGAAACCATCACATTGGGCATTAGGATTTCAACGTAGGGATTCTAGGGACACAAATGTTCAGTTCGGTGCATCTCCTTGGCCTGTGGCCCCAGCACAGACAACGGTGGCTCCAGCCATCCAGTGGATCAGGCCGAGCCCAGGTGAGTCTTTACTTAACCTACAGCGGTTCCTGACTTCATTTTAGCTGTTCTTAGGTGGCTGCATTTAATTACGGCTTTTTTAAATTGGCTTAAAAGAAAAATTAAAATTACCGTGGAAAATCATGCCTCTGAGGCCTCCGAACTCCACGACAGCCAGCCTCCCTTTCATCTCGGGCCGGCTTTATGTACAACGCACATGGAGCTTCAACTTGCGAGTATCTGCAGAAATCGGAGCTTCAACTAAAAATGATATCAGCTTAAAATAGCCAGAATGGGGCTCTTTTGGTACCTCTAAATTAATTTTGTGCATGTGCTCAATTGTAAAAAGCAGGTGTGAGATCAAACTGGATGAATGGAACAGTACTGTCTCTGGAACATAGAAGCTTCTAAGTGGAGCTCCAGTGTACTTTCTTCTCACAGGGAAGTTAATAAGAACATTTTAGAGACAGTCTGAACTAAGGAAGGCTTCCAAAACTGCTCACTGCCAGAACCCCATTTCCCCCGTTTCCCAACCGCCCCATTCCTTTCTGAGCTCCATTTTCCAGACTGTCGCTACCTTTTTCCTCCTCCCCTTCTCTTCTGTCCACCACCAGCCCCTATTGACTTAGGGGAAACTAGGAATAGAAAGCCAGACCAGGATTGGCTGGATGAACTAGAAATTCCGGCATCTCCCTTTAGAGAAAACCCAATCTCAGGACGAGGAAAGCCAGCAATAATTTACTCTCCTAGGACTGTAGCTGAATTAAGGACTCTAACTAAAGACTTACCTCATCCTCTCCAAAACCCTGTTGAGTTCACAAAGGAATTTGATTTGATTGTTAGAATATATGACCCTGGCTATTCTGACCTGTTCCAACTAATTCATCTGTTGGTTTCTGAGCGCACAACAGCAGAATGGCTAAGTTCTGCTGGAAAATTCCTAGAGAGGATTTTTTAAAACAAAGAGAAACAGACCAGCAAAAATGCAGCGAATTTAGTCTATTGGTTTCACCAAGCCATCCCTGAGATTTTCCCCCAGAAACCAGACTGAACAAAAATCCAGGGCGGCCGGATGGCTCAGTTGGAGCGCGAGCTCTTAACAATAAGGTTGCTGGTTCGATTCCCACATGGGCAGGTGAACTGCGCCCTCTACAACTAGATTGAAAACACGGTTTGAGCTTGGAGCTGAGCCGCTAGTGGGAGGCCAGTTGGCTCAGTGGTTAGAACGCAGTGTTCAAAACACCAAGGTCGCCAGTTTGAGTCCCATATGGGCCAGTGAGCTGTGCTCTCCACAACTAGATTGAAAAAACAACGCCTTCACATCCTGGAAAAACACACTGTTCTCCAATATTCCCCAATAATTAAAATTTAAAAATCCACCACTGTAGATTAAAAGCTAATGATAGTTTAAAAGCTCCAGATAGTTTTAAGCATCATTAAAATGACCCAATGCTCAATGTGGCATTTCTGGGAGAATTAGACGAGGAGCTTGTAACTGATTAAACAGCACGAATTAAACTGGCTGACCACACATGCTGATAAGCTAACTACTCCAGCTGATCAATTGTTTTAAGCTATTCAAAAGGAACAAAAGGATAAAGCTACTAAAATTATGAATGCACAGCTCCAGCCATGAACTCAGACCTCCCCAAAGGGACACTACTAAGGCCCTTGTAGCTACAGGGGCTACTTTGTTCTAAACCCTAAGTCACCCTCTCCCTCGGAGTGAAGCTGCTGTGCAGATGGTGGGGACAGCTGCTCAACCAATGTCTGTTTTTAAATCAAAATCTGTTCACAGAGCAACGTATATTTTTGCTCATCAAATTTGACCCAGTTCACCTAATATGGTGAGACTTTCTTGAAATCCAGGAGACCCACATATGCTTTTCTCAGAGGGAGAGATGTATGTAGAACTAAATGAATCTGATGCTGAACCAATGGAGAAAATCATGATTTTAAAGGAACCTCCACAAGAGGAAAGTAATCTTGAGACTGAACCTTTGCTGCAGGATGTTCTGTGGAGCTCTGGGCCTTTTCCCGTCAGCCACTCCTATCAAAATAACTATCGACAATACTTTGTGTCATGCAGGGTCTCTGGTCCCCCTCTCGGTGGGTGGACACAGAGTATGGTGAGGCTGAAAAGGAACACCAACAGAGCCATGGATAGAAGGTTCATAACACTATATTCTCGCTGGCAGCTGGGTTGGAGATACAGGAAGCAGGGTCCACATGATCCGCAATCCGCCATCCGCGCTAGCTAACCCCACTTGCTAGCCACAATCCGTGCTTGCCATTGTAGCCATGACAGTTATATTAGTGGCTAATGGCTAACTGGTTACAGCTGATGGCCAGCTAGTTACAGTGGATGGCCATCTGATTACAGCTGATGGCCATCTAATAACCAAGCCAGACCTTTCCACGTGAGGCCGAGAGCCTGGAAACTGCTCTCTGGGACTCCGTCCCTCCACTTTGCCTCAACCTAATATTCACCAATATTTTCAGACCTGACGCACTGCTGGAATTAAGCCCATTATACAAGATTACTTTAAAAAGGAGCTTATAATTCCATGTTCGAGCCCCTGTAATTCTCCTATCCTTCCAGTAAAGAAGTCGAATGGAAAAAGATGGAGATTTGCACAGGATCTCAGAGGTGTAAATAAAATAGTCATTCCCAGACATTACCCATGGTTGCAAACCCACACACACTACTAACTATCAGCCATTCCTGTGGACTGCCAGTATTTTTCAGTGATGGATTTATGTAGTGCCTTTTTCAGCATTCCTGTAGAAAAGGACAGTCAATATCTCTTTGTCTTCACCCGGGAAGGTCACCAGTTTACTTTGAATGTGAAGCCCCCAGGGTATACTAAGAGTCCCACCTATTTCTCTCAAGATACTAAAAGCTGATTTGAATGATGTTGATTTTCCCAGAGATTCCACTCTAATCCAATATGTGGATGGTTTACTTTTATGCTCTAGGACAGGGGTGTCCAAACTTTTTTCAACGTTTTTCACCAAGGGCCACATGCGGTAAAATACACAAACAGCCAGGCCACTCACTCGAGGTGAAGTACGTATTGCCTCACCTGGTTTATTTAAGTAAACTAAATATATTTTTGGAATTTGCTGCGGGCCAATAAAAAATGGATCGCGGGCCGCAGTTGGCCCGCAGGCCGCAGTTTGGACACCCCTGCTCTAGGACATGACCAGACTCCCAAAAGAGCAAAGTTTACCTAGTACAACTGTTAGCTCTAAAAGGACTTGAGGTCGCAAAGGACAAACTTCAATTCTGTTTGCCCAAGTAAAATACCTTGTCCTTCTCATTTCTAAAGATGGGCTAATAATTAACCCTGGAAGACTCAGAGGAATAATATCCTTTCCCTTCCAAGAACTAAGAAGCAATTTAGAGGATTTGTAGGGTTAACTGGACACTGTCACAACTGGGTCCAAAGTTTTCATTAATGGCCCAGCCTCTGTATGTCTTATTAAAATCGGATTGACCAGATCCAGTCAAAGGGAACCCAGAAGGAAAAGCTGAAGAAGCTCTAAAGGAAACGTTATCTAGAGCTCCCGCTCCGGGACACCCTGCTTATCAACTTCCTTCCTTCCTAGATCCAGTCAAAGGGAACCCAGAAGGAAAAGCTGAAGAAGCTCTAAAGGAAACGTTATCTAGAGCTCCCGCTCCGGGACACCCTGCTTATCAACTTCCTTCCTTCCTAGATCCAGTCAAAGGGAACCCAGAAGGAAAAGCTGAAGAAGCTCTAAAGGAAACGTTATCTAGAGCTCCCGCTCCGGGACACCCTACTTATCAACTTCCTTCCTTCCTTTTCATACATGAAAACGAAGGAAATGCTGTGGGAGTTCTAACTCAGAAACGTGGAGCCCATTGTAGACATACAGGATCTTACAGTCAGCAGTTGGACTCAGTAGCCAAAGGGCCCCTCCCTGCACGACCGCCATCTCTGCTACAGCCATGTTGTGCAAACCAACAGGAGAGATCGTCGTGGGTGCTCCTTTAACCATTTATGTTCCTCATTCTGTTAAATATTTGCTGAACTCTCACCATATTCAGCATTACTCAGTCAGCCGACTGGCTTCTTATGAAGTACTCCTGCTTTCTGCACCTAATATCATGTTAGCTCAATGTAACTGTCTTAACCCAGCGACTTTACTACGCTCTTTCCAGAATGAAGACGCCCATGACTGCGTTTTACTCACTGACCACGTTCTTGTTTACAGGAAACACCTGTTGCTGATGCTGACATTGGTTTACAGATGGATCTTATCTTGAAGACAAATGTAGAAATTATCGAGCTGGATATGCAGTAATCTCCATGGTGGACATAATTAAAAGTTCTTACTTACCTGAAATAAGATCTGCCCAGCAAGCCGAGTTAATTGCTCAGACTCGAGCTTGTCAATCGGCCAAAGGTCAAATAGTCAATACTTAGAGAGTCGTTATGCCTTTGGTGCAGCTCTTGACTGTGGAAGCAGCGAGGCTGCTTGACTTCTCAGGGCAGCCCATAAAGAATGGGAAACAGGTTGCAGAGTTATTAGGTGCCATACAGCAAACGAAACAATTGGCAATTATCAAAATTCCAGGATATTCTAAAGCTACCACCATTGAAGCAAAAGGAAATCATTCAGCTGCTCCTGCTGCTAGACAGGAAGCACTAAGCCATCAAATTGTCCAGACCCGAGAATATTCTTTGCTCCCTGCTAAATCAATAAAAGACACTCTTTTACAGTTCCCAAAGGCAGCTACAGAAGCAGAAAAGAAGACGTGGCAACAAAAGGGGGACCTTTAACCCAAACAGCTGTGGCTTAGACCCCATGGGAAACCAGTCTCACCTGCAGGGGCTCAGCTGCCTATGCTTCAGCACGTGTATGAGCTTACACATGGGCCAAGAAGATGACTTCATGGAATGTTCCTAGGAACCTTCTCCCACCCTGGCCCATAAAGTGTAGAGCAGATGTGCTGGCTGCCCCAAATATAACCATGGAAAACCACTCCATGCGTCTCAGGGGCATTTCACTCCCTTTAGATCCATTTGAGGTATGGTAATTGGATTTTATCCAAATGCCTCCGTCTCAAATATGTGAATGTGTGTTAGTGATGATTCGTATGTCCTGTCTTTGGGTTTGCATGCAGTTTGCATATGGTTTGTATGTGGTTTTCATGTAATTTACATGTGGCTTGCATAGGTTTTGCATGTGATTTTCATATAGTCGGCATATAGTGTGTAGGTGGTTTACATGATGTTTGCATGTGGTTTGTATGACATCTGCATGTTTCACATGTGGTTCCAAGTGGGTTCCTTGCAGGCTGCACGTGGTTAACATGCGATTTGCATGTGGTTTGCATGTGTTTTGCATGTAATTTTGCAGCAGCCAGTTCTTTTCCCTGCTGGTGGGAAGAGGGACCTGGGGGCAGGGCAGACATGGAGTGGGGACCCCTGTATCTCCCTGAATGACCCCATCACTCCCACACTGCCCTCCTCTGCTACCACAGCTTAAGTATCTGTGCAACCACCCTGTCCCTCCCGCTAGGACTGAGAGAGGCTCCAGACAGGGACTGGGCAGGCCTACCTCTGCCCTCCACTCCCCCAACTTCCAGGGAGGAACGTGATGACCACCAGACCACAGCTCTGTGTACATCTCCCCTCTGTCTTTGGTCATCTGCAGCCTCCTTCTGATGTGTGTGGACATGAATTGGCTTTTAGCCTCCTTCCTCAACATATGTCTTTAAATGTTCTGGTGAGATCTCAGCTACAATAGTCTCGTGGATTATTGCCCATCCCCTCCTCAACTGTGGGTCCCCCCAAGTCCACTTCACAACTCCTGCCAACTCCTCTGCAAGCTCCACGTGCTCCATGGACTTCAACCAGCAAGTTGAGCAGCTCCAGCTGGGGGTCTTCATGCCTGAGGTCCACTCTTGACCAGAGATGGTTGGTGTGAGAGCCAGCACCCTCACCTGGAAGCAGGACAAACTCTGAGCTGGCTCTTATACTGCAGAGCCCCCCGAGGGGTTAAGCAGGGGGATGGCACTGCCTGGAACCGCACCTTTGCATGTGGTAACCTAAAAACAAAAGGCCTTTCAAAGTGAGAGGCAACAAGTATTTACTTGAGATCAATAAGAATAGCTATTTGGGAAACACCGATTCATGCAGAAGCCCAAATAGTGTTCCAATAGGAGACAAAGGCAATGGGTATTTATGAAAAGGGAAGGGGACAATGACATCATTAGAAGGAATGTGTTGCTATTGGTGCAGATAACATGACATGGTGACACTAATTCTAAACAACGTCTTTCATTTTTAGTTCAGTAGTCATAATATCTGCTTTCTTGTTATCTCTGCAAACAGTTCATTGGGGCACAAGTTTGCTTAGGGCTACTCCAAAGGTTATTTTGCCCTGTTTTAACATTCCGGCCACCCGTTTATTTATTTATTTATTTAGACACACGGCTCTCCTTTCCTGTTGCGCTTCCCCCACTTCCTTGCCAGGATCCCCTAACTGATCACTGCTCAATGCAGGGGACCTGGCTTAAGACCAGCTCCTTCTGAACTCCAATTAGACCCTGTTGGATGTGCTCACTCCAGGGAGGTTAAAATTTCATAGTTTCCCTGTTTGTCTCTGTGCTGCATTCTGGGCAATTTCTTCAGATCCACCTTCCACTTCTTGAATTCTCTCTTCAGCTGTTTTTATCTTCAGTTTAAGCTATTTGAATGTCTAATTTAGATCTAGTTAATGTCTACTTTCTTTTTAATTATGTCTGGTCAGTTCTGATAATCTCTTGTCATTTCATCACACTTTCAATCCTCTTTTATTATATCTCCTTAAACATACTGTCATGTAGAGTTCATGCGGGGTCTCCGGTCCCATTCCTCACATAAGAACGCAGGACATGGTGAGGCCAAAAACGAAAACCCACGGAGCTATAGATAGGGGAGTCACACCACTACATTCTCACTAGTGACTGGGCTGGAGACACAGGAAGCAGGAGCCACACCATCTGCAAACTCCTGTCCACTTCTCTCTGCCAACCAACCTCACTTGCTAACTGCAATCCACCGTCCTAACTGCAATCCACTCTTGCTAGCTCAGCCACCATCTTCTTGCTAGCCCCCACTTGCTGCTAGCGTAGCCATGGCAGTTATATTACTGGCCAATGGCTCACTGGTTACAGCTGACGGCCAACTAGCCACAGCTGATGGCTATCCAATCACAGTTGATGGCCATTTACTACCTGAGCCAGCACCTTTCCACGTGAGAGTGAGAGATTGGAAACTACACTCCTAGCTCTGTCCCCACACATACTGAACGGAATTTTTTTTTTTTAATTTTTTGTATTCCTCATCTGATAATCCCAGTATCTTGTGTCTTTGTGGGTCTAATTCTGCAGTCTGTTATTTTTGCTGACTCACTTAGGCTGGCTTTTTCCTGGTGCGTTGGATACCTTTTGACAGCAAGCCCCTACCTATCCTTGGACCTCTATCTGTGGGAATTCTTTGAGGTCTGGGTTTACAAAGCTTTTCTCCCATTTTCCTTTGCTTCTGCCAGAACTGTGTTGCCAAGACTGCTTCAAACTAAATGTTTGACTGGGGATTTTCGGATCCCAAACCAGTATGAGTTCTGGCCTGATTTGACTTGTGGCAGGAATTGTCCCCTTGCTCCTTCTGAGAACAGGTAATGTGCCCACCAGCTTACTCTATGGGTGAGTTTCACCTCCGATCCTCTGTGCAATGAAAGCACTAATCTTACCCTGTAGTCAGTTGTCCCTTTCCTAGAATGTCACATACTTGGAACGAGATAGCATGCAGCCAATTCACACTAGCTTATAGCACTTAGCAATGTGTATTTATGGCTCACCCATGCCTTTTTGTGGATAGATAGGCATTTTCTTTTTGTTGTGGAATACTATTTTATCATATGAGTGTATGGCCATTATTCTGTGCACCCTTCAAAGACATCTTGGTTGCACCCAGTTTTTGCCAATGGTGAAGAAATCTACCGCAGATATCGGTGTGCAGGTTTTTGGGTGGACATAAGTGTTCAACTCACTTGGCTAAATGCCAGAGAGCGCGACTGCTGGATCTCACGATGAGAGTGTGTTGGGTTCTGTCAGAAGCCACCACACTGTCCTCCAAAGTGGCTGCTCCATCTGCACCCCCCAAACCGTGAGTGGGAGTTCCCGCGGCTGCACACCCTGGGCAGCACTTGGCGTTGTCAGAGTTTGGGGTTTTAGCCATTCTCTTGATAGCTTATTGTTGCTTGGATTGGCATTTTCCTAATGACATATGCTGTGAAGCATCGTTTCAAATGCTGCCCGATTTAAAATTGGGTTGTTTTCTCCCCCCACCCTTCCTCCCGCATCCCCCCCACACACTCCGGTTCAAGCCCTTGTTTCTCAGTCTAGTTGTGTAGGGCACAGCTCCCTGGCCCACGCTGGTATTAGGAGCCTTGCGCTCGGCCCCCCCCCCCCCCCCCCCGCCTCCCCGCCTCCCCGCCGCTGAGGCAGTCGGTCGCCAGTCATCGGTCGGCCGCTCACGGCAGCTCTCGCCGGATGCCGACCGCTCACAATGGCTGCTGGCCACCAGCCACTCATGGCGGCACACAGGAGCCTACCGCAGCACACGGCGGCCCACACCAAACTGTGGCTGCTCAGGGCAGCCCGGCTCCAGGGAGAACTGTTGTTCACCATCTTAGCTGCAGAGGGCGCTGCTCACTGGCCCATGTGGGAATTGAAGCGGCAGCCTTCGGTGTTAGGAGCGCGGCGCTCCAACCGCCTGAGCCACCGGGCTGTCCACCCCCACCCCCCGCCGGGTTGTTTTTCTTATTGTTGGCTTTTCAGAGTTCCTTGTGCATCTTGGACGCTATCTCGTATCAGGCACATGTTTAGGAAATATTTTCTCCTAAACTGTGGCTTGTTTTTGCATTGTCTTCACAGTATATTTAGCAGAGTAAAATTTTAAAGTTTAAATAAAGTCCAACTTACCGACTTTTTTCTCTCATGGATGGTGCTTATGATGTTGCAGCTAAAAAATCGTCGCCAAATCCAAGCTCATGTAGGTTTTCGCCCTTGTTATCTTTGACAAGGTTGAGAGTTTTGCAGGTCTACGATGAATTTTCAGCTAATTCTGTGAAAGGCATAAGGCCTGTGTCTAGACTCACCTTTTATTTACGCATGTCCAGATGTTCCACCACTGTTTCTGGAAAAGACACTCCACTCCACTGAGCAGGCTTAGCTCCTTAGTTGACCATGTTTGTGTGCACGTATTTCTGGCTCTCTGTTCCGTCCCACTGACCTATCTGTCCGGTCTGTGGTCAACACCAGGCTGTCTTGATGACTGGAGCTTGAGAGTAAGTCACCCAGGGTCAGTCCTCCAAGGCTGTTGTTCCCTTCAGTATGGTGTCGGCTCTTCTGGGTTTTTGCCTTCCGGTAAACTTCAGAATGGGTTTGTCAACATCGAGAAAATAACTTGCTGGGATTTAAACTGGGGTTGCTTTGAATCGATAGGTCAAGTTGGGAGGAACTGACTTCTGAACAGCATTGAGCTCCTATCGGTGAGCAGGGGACGCCTCTCCACTCATGGAGATCTTTGATTCCTCTCACCCTACTTTTGTGGTTGTCGTCAGACGCCGCGTACATGTTCCGTTAGGTACACCGAACGCTTCCATTTCTGTGGTGCTGCTGTAAATGGTGTTGCTTTAAGCGTCAGAATTCCACAGGGCACTGCTGGTGTGCAGGAAAGCAGCGGATTTTGTGCGCCACCCTTGGCTCCTGCAACCTTGTTGTCAGCACTTACTCGTTCCAGGGGCCTCTTGTTAATTCCTCGGGTTTCCCCGCAGACAGTCACGTCATGTGTGAACGAGGACAGTTGTATGTCTTCCTTCCCAGCGCGTACATGTCCTTTGCTTCCCTTGTCTCCCTTCACCTTCCTAGACTTCCAGGACGGTGGTGACTAGGAGAGATGACAGGGGACATCCTTGCCTTGCTCCTGCTCTCAAGGGGGAAGCATGTGGTTTCTCACCCTCAAGTGTGATGTCAGCGGTATGCTTTCCGGTAGACTGAGCTTGATCAAGTTGAAGATTACCCCGTCTTTGCAGTTTCTGGAGAGTTTCCATCAGGAATGTGTGTTGGGTTTTGTCAGATGCTCTTCCGGCATCCATTGATGAGGTCACGTCATGTGTTGATTTTTAGCCCATAGGCGTGAATTACAGTCTTTAATTTTTAAAATACTGAACCGATCTGCAGCCCCGGAAGCAAATCCACCGGGTAGAGGCATAGAATGCTTTGGTGCAGTGTAATCCATCGCTGGGTGTGATTTGCTCATATTTCGGGGAGGATTTTTGCGTTCATGCTCGAGAGAGGTACTGATCCGTGGTGATCTGCGGTTTCCCTTTCTTCTTCTTTCTCTGTCCGGGTTTGGATTTATTAGGGTCACGCTGGCCTCAAAATGAGGCAGGAAGCATTCTCTCTGTTTCTATTTTCTGGAACAGATTGTACAGAACGGGTATCATTTCTGCCTTAAAGGTCCAATACAATTTACCAGTGGGACCTTCTGGGCCTGCTGCTTTCCTGTTTCGAAGGTTATTAATTACTGATTCAACTTCGTTAATAGGTATCGGCCTCGTTAGCGTACCTTTCTCCGTGTACGAGTTGTGGTAGTTTACGTCTTTCCAGGACTCGGTCCCTTTCATCAGAGTTACCGGATTTGTGGGCATCGAGTCGTTCGTGTGACCTTCATTGTCCCTTCGATGTCCCTGGGGTCGGCAGCGATGGCCTGTCTGCCATTTCTCATTGCAGTGATCTCTCTTGCCTCTTCTTATTTCTGGTTAGCCTGAGTAGAGGCTTCTCAGTCTTATTGACGTTCCCCCCCCACACACACAACTAACCAGCTTTTGGTGTCATTGATTTTTCCCCTCTGATTTCCTGTCTTCAGTTGCACTGATTTCTGATCTAGTCGTTGTTATTTGTGTCCTTCTGTTGGCTTTAGGCTTCTAGTGCCTCTTCTTTCTCCGGTTTCCTCCGGCGGAAGCTTAGACTGCTGCTTGTAGGCCTTCCTTCCTTTCTAACACACACACCCAACACTAGAGATGCCCGCTAAGCAGAGATTTGCCTGCATCCCACACACTTGGGTAAGTTGAGTCTCCACGTTAGTGTAGTTGAATTACGGCTTCTTTTAATCCTCCTGGGATTTATTTGGATCGTGCCCACGTGGTTTGGGTGAAGCCACGTCCGGCGGGTGAGGCTGCGAATGCTGGTGACATTGCTCACAGGGCTGAAGCCAAATAACGAACGGATGACGCAGAGCAAGTTCAATCTGGGCTACGTGCTCCGATGCGGAGAGGGTGGGCCCCAGACGCCTCTCCCTGGGAACCGGGGCTGCCTCCTGGCCATGGTCGCCTCTAATGATTGCTCAGACCACGTCCTCTCATTGGACCCCCAGGTTGTCCCATGGGGGGACAGATCCCTGGCTCCAGGCAGCAGCGGGAGTGAGGACCCTCTTCTGGCAGTGGCACTAGGCCGAGGGACAGCGGTCAGGACCCTCTCTACCAGGCAGGTGAGCCGGCACAGCCCTAAGATCAGCAGGCCCGACCCAGCACCCACCCGGGCGGTCCTAAGGGAAAACAGCCTGAGGCTCCTCCCGGTGAGGTGGGGAGGAGCACCTCCCTGCTGTGTGTGGGTCAGGGCCACGTCGGGCCCTCAAAGAGGAAGCTCGGGTCCTCTGCGGTGCCACCAGCACCCCCTCTGGACCCGTGAACGATCCTGGGAGCATGGCAGAGGACAGCACGGCGGGTCACCTTACCCTGCAAGTGGACTGATCGAGCACGTGCGGGACAAAAGGAGCAGGTGTGGTCCCAGCCCGTCAGCACCTCTGGCCTGTGGCGGGGTGGCCCGCTGTGTGACAACTGGAGTTCAGCTGACGGTAGGATAGTTGAGAGAGGCTGTGAGCTGTGCGCCCCGTGTGTCCTACGTGTTCTCGCTGAATGCCCAGACCATAGGGCCAGCTGTCCGAGGCTGAGGGGTTTCTGTAGCCGCTAGGCAAGTCAAGGGGACCAGGGGTGACCACTGTCGACTGACCACTCCCGGGGGAGGGACTGGCACGTTTGCTGCTTGCCTCGAGACCCTAGGTCACTCCGCTGTGATCTGACCCGTTGTGTGCGTAGCCCATCGCGTCACCCCGGGACTTGGGGCAGGGACCTGGTGCTGTCCTGTGAGGCAGTGTGTGCTGTGACCCTGAGTCTCGCGGGTTCCTCTCGGCACCTGTGGAGTGGTGCGACTTCACTCCGGCAGCCTCTGTGTGGCTGCAGTTTTACCCGGGGGACCTGCCTGGGAGGTCACCCACTCACTCAGCGCCGGACCACACTGCCCGGGGCTGACCTCTCCCGCAGTCAGCTCCGTTCTCTGACCACTTCCCCTCTGGGTTCCCTCCACTGGAGGACCTCACGACCCCCTTGTCGCCCCAGGGCCTCTGCACAGCATCTCTTCTGGCCAGAATGCTCTTCTAGGCTCTTCCCTAGGGGCCTTGGCTCTCGGGGACCTCTCTTCCTGGGAGATTCCTTGACACTCCCTGTCCTCCGATCACACTTAAACATCACACTGCTCCGAGCGCTTCCTGGCCCTTATAGATCCTGGAATTATGCTGTTTCCTTCTGGTTCACGTGCGTCTTTTCCCTGCTGCACTGTCCCTTCTTCCCAGTGTGTCCCCAAGTCTTGGGGGGTATTTCCCCAACCTGTTCTTCCTGGTGGTGGGTGGGCTTGGAGAGAGCTGCCCAACCTGCCCCTGAGCCCCGCAGCGCCCTCTGCACCGCACTAGGCCCGCTGTTGGCTGTTCAGAGAAGGGGGGGAGGGGCGGATCCTGCAGCTCCAGAGAGCTCCCGGCAAAAACAGCCGTCCGTTCCTGCAACGGGGCCCTGACCCCAAACCCAGCAGGGGCTTGCCCAGGCACCCCTTCCTCTGCGGGTGGTCTCCGTGGGTGCGGGTCCACCAGCCCTCACCCGTGGGTCCAGCGACACCCCTCCCGGCCCCTAGTTAAAAGGCGTCCTAATTTGGGCTTCAGTCTCATCAGAAATGCGATGGGGACCGATCAGGATCAGAACTGGGATCGAGTCAGAATTGGGGTCCTGTGGGGTCCAGTGTCCCTCCCTGCGTTTGGGGCTGGTGGCTGAAGGCGGCCATCGGGAAACCGCTCCTCTCGGGGAGACGCCCCTCCTTCCTCCTCCCCGCGCTCCTGTCTTTGTACCCTTCTCCACTCCCTGCGGTCGCATTTTGCGCGGTTGGCCACCAGGAGGCGACACAGGCCCACGCGTCGCAGCATGGGTCCGGGGAGGGTGCCTGGGCTCATCACCCCAGAAGCGGCGTGTGCGCCCTGCCTGGAGGGAAAGTCTGCACCCGGCGGGCTGCCGGTGGACCTGAGCCGTCCAAGCAGCTCATGTGGTGGGTTGGGAGGGGGTGACTCGTTCCGTAGCGCTCCCCGAAGGCCTGACACGCTGTCCCGATCAGACCCTGTGTTCGGGGCTGTGGGCCGGGTCGTGGTTGTCCAGAGGGTCTCCGGGAGACCCGGCGTGTGTGGAGGCCCAGGACCGCCCTGGCCGCAGGGAGAGGCGATGCGTGGGGGGGACGGGGCGCTGGGGGCGGGGAGCAGGGGAGCAGTTCAGCGTTAGATGTGGGGCGTGGGGACCGGGAAGGAGAGCGGGGAGGCGGGCTGCAGGAACTGGAGGCGGGGCCGGCCGGGCCCTGGGGACAGGAAGCGGGGTGCGCGGGGGCCTGGGAGCGTGGGGCGGGGCAGGGGCAGGCCGAGGTGGTGGAGGAGGGACACAGGGCGGGGGCACGGGTTGCGACTTGCTAACCTCCCTCCCCGCCTTTCCTCGGGAGATGTTTTCTCCGTTTCAACGAAGTGACGTGCACAGGGTGTGTCGGGGACGGGAAACCACGGGGCTGCGTCCAGATTTGAGGGGGGCGCTGGCCCGGGGGCCAGGTGCGCCCTGCGGCGAGCACAGATTTGCGCAACTGCGAGAGGTTGAGAAACAAAGTGGGTAGCTTTGAGGGTGCGCTCACGTCTGCACGGAGAACTTGCTGAGAAAGAGGAAGGGGGAGGCGGGGAGAGGGAACCTGTCCTCTGCTGGAGCCTGTGAGCGCTGCTGGGACGGAGTCCGGCTCCGAAGCTGCCACCGGACGCCCAGGACGTGCCCCTCGGGTCTGAGCCGTGGGGTGCCTGCCCCCAGCCTCCCCACTGCCAAGACGGCTTCCGTAATCTTGTCCTGAACCTTCCACCCCGCGAGGCTGCCTGGCGGGGCAGGAGCAGGCCCCCACCCCACCGGCCTGCGGAGTGGGCATTCGGGACGGGGGAACCCTGACTCCCTAGACCGGGGCGGGCTAGAGGGGAGCCGCGAGACACTTCCGGTGGCTTCCCCTCCCCCACCTCCAAACGCCTTTTGAGCCCTTTTTCCTCTGGACCAGCCTTATGGACACAGGGTCACCCTCCCGAGCACCGGAGTGTCTTCCTGGGGGCAAGGTCATAGCGGTGCAGAAGAGTCAGGTTCCCTGGGCCCGGGCCACGCCCCCGGCAGGCCGGCGTCGGCGGGGCCTCTCCAGAACCCCTGCGGATGGGCCCCCCTCCCCGGCTGCCGGCTGCCGCTCTTGCTGTGAGAAGAGCACTGTTCTTGGTCCCTGACCCGGGGGTCTGTGGGTTCTGACACTGTGCAGGCTCACTTGTCAGCTTGCAAGGCACGTGAACTCTGAGACCCTTCGGTTCCTGAGGGGAGAACCTCCAAATTCTCCAGAGATGAGCACCACCCCTCCCTGCAAACCTCCCGCCACTCCCCAGCTTTTGTTCTCTTAACCAATTAGACCTGAGGCTGAGCGGTGGCTGGCCAGGCTGGCCCTGCTCAGGACCGTGAGCATCCCCGCTGGCCTGGCCTCCCGCCCACGTGGCCACCCTCTGTGAGTCCCCAGCGGTGAGGGTGGGTGGGGGAGGAATGCTTTTGCTTCCGTCACACCCGGCCTCACACCCGGCCATGGACGAGGACGATGTTCATTAGATGGACTCCCCGCTGTTCTGCGCCCCCCCCGCCCCCCCCAATCCAGCGCAGCCTAACAGAAATGACACCCGGGAGGGCTCTGGTGCTGACAGTGGCCATCAAAACACCCAAGTGGGACTAGAAGCCCATCCCAATATCCGGTGTGTCCCAGCAGAAATCGGCACGAGAATTGGCCTTTCCCTGGGTGAACTGAGGTTCTGAGGTTCAAGTCCAAAAACGGTTAAGTAGGAGGGAGGAAAACAAGGGGGGAGCAGACAGCTTCTGCTGTTTCTGATTAAGTATCCACGTGATTTCCCGGCTGCACTGGCTGGCAGTGAGGCCGATGGGGGTTGGGACGTGGGGCAGATTCCTGCCCAGACAGGGACCCGGCCCTGGAGTTTTGCTGGGTCCTGGCGCTTCAGTGGTCAGATGAAACTCGGGTAGGAGTGCACCTGGGAGGTTTGGCTTTGACAATCCAAAAGCTGTTTGTTTCTCAGTCTCTGTCAAGTTCTCCGCCCCTTCTCCCCCTCTGAGCGCGAGGCCAGGCTGGGGACCCTTAACACTTCCTGTCCCACCTTCCCCTCTCTGCCCAGCACCCCTCCCAGCTGTAAGCTTTGCTCAATATGCCCAGCGTCTCCTTCGAACGGCCCAGAGTTCGTAGGATGAGTACGATTTTCACATGACCAGGTCTACACTCAATATTTAGGAAATGGGTCTCCACTTCTCAGGGATCTTTCAGGCAAAGACTCTGGGATCCAGGGAGCAGAGGCTGGGGGGCCGCCCAGGGGGAAACCGAGGAGGAAACAGCACAGGCTCTTGCTCCCCGCCCCCCAAACTCCACTGACCAGGGGTGGGTGCCCAGGAGGCCCCTAGGCCTGGGCCCCGGGCTGTCTGGCTCTGGTGAGCAGGAGGCCTGCCCCGCGGACCTCACTGAATTTGGCTGGAGGAAGTGTCCCCAGACCCCCAGTACCTTGGGACAGTCTCTCCCGCTCATCTTCTCAGCAGACCCCAGGAAATGGGAGTGGCTCCCCGGGACCAGAAGTGGATGCGGACTGTAATGCAGGGTCTCAGCTCCCGCTCCCCACACCAGAACGCAGGACATGGTGAGGCCAAAAAGGAACACCCACGGAGCCATAGATAGGGGCGTCATACCACTATAGTCTCGGAGGCGGCTGGTCGAGACACAGAAGCAAACATCCGCCAGTACCCCAACGAGGGGTCTTCCTGCACCTCAGTCTCACTGGCGGCCGGGCAAGACACAGGAGATAGGGTCAACCCTATCCGCGATCCACAATCCGCTTGCTAACTGCACTTGCCAGCCACAATCCACGCTTGCTAGCGTAGCCACGGCAGTTATACCAGTGGCCAATGGCTAACCGGTTACAGCTGATGGCCATCTGATCACAGCTGATGACCACCTACTACCCGAGCCAGCACCTTTCCACGTGAGGTCGAGAGCCTGGAAACTGCTCTCTGGGACTCCGTGCCCACACGGACGTTAAAGAGAAACAACCAGTTCACAGACATAGCCCTGGCTCATCTCGCCACGTGGACCTAGGACACTAAAAAGTGGGCTTAAACATCATTGAAGAGGCAGGCACTGAGCAGGAGCCGGAACACACTCGGACCCCGGGCCTGTCCTAATTCAATCCAGTGCTGCTGGCCGGGCGGAGACTCGGCACAGGAGTGGGGTCGGTCCCAGCTGAACCCAAAGGCGGGCAAAGATGGACTTGCAGATAAACAGGCTGGGATCCGAGCGCGGAAATGGGAGAAACCAAGTGCAAGGAAAGGCTTTCTAACCGGAGTTCAAGTCCAGGCACTACAACACACGAGATGAATTCGTTTGACTCCATAAACAGTTGTTCGTGTGCAGGACAAAAACCACCGTGAACTAAGTGAAAAGGGCTGAGGCTCGGGAGAAAATACTCGGAACACAAACCACGGACAGCAGGCTGGAATCCCTAACGTGCCAGGAAATCTTGAAAGCTGGATAGTAAAATCGGAGAAAAGACGCACACAGACAACTGACATTAGACAGAAAGGAAACGACCCTCCAGCATATGAAAGAAGACTTAACTTCACTCATCTTTTGAGAAATGCAATCTAAGATGCGACAGAGGTCTCACTTCGCACCTCTCAAACGAGCAAAAATTGACGGCAAGTGACAACACGCTGTGTTGGCGAAGCTGCCGGGAGGCGCAGGGTCACACCTCGCTGGGGGCGCCCAGGGTGCAGTCGGGTGGGACACTGGTCACACCTAACCAAATACATACAGAGGGCCTGCGCGTCCACGGGGGTCCCACACGCGTATTCAACCAACCTCACACCACAATCATTCAAAAGCAGTGGGAGAAAGTGCCAGAAAGCAAATCTCACGCTTGCCGCAAGTGGAGCGCTCTCTGTACCCATGGCCGTGAGCGCCGTGCGGCCACACTGCAGCAGCCGGTGTGCTACATGCAACACACCGTTTTCTACGGCAGACTTGAGCATGGGGTTGTCTCGTTATCCATGGGGGCCCTGGAACCAATCTCCCGTGGACACCCAGGGACACTGTAAACACTTTTGGAGCGACAGCCACGGTGACACTAAGTTTCTCAGCAAAGCACCGGAGGTCACAGGTGACATTCTAAAGAACTGAGAGAAAAAGAGTTCATTGTGCAGTCAAACTGTCATTCAAACGTAAGAGCATAAGAAGACATCTATGTCCAGGGAGCCTCAGAGTGTGCCCCCCCCTCCCCAAACCCCTGCACTGAAACGCTCTTGGAGGAAGAAGGAAAAGATGGAATACAAACCCAGGAAGAGCTAGGAGCCCCCCAGGAAACGAGGGGACCAATGTCTGTCTTAGGAGCTGAACCCCACCACACCCAGGAAGAGAGGAGCCAGGGGCCCCCGGGGAAAGGTGGTGTTGCCACACAAACCCCAAGCAGCCATCTGGTAAGGCCGGTGTGAGGACTGGGGACAAGAGGACGTGAGAAGGAAGCCACAGAGCCATGGAGTCGGCCCCGGTGTCCCGGGCAGGAGATGACAGAGGGACACGCAGGCGTAGGTCTGGAGTGTGACCACCCGGTGTTGGCTCTGTGTCCACCATCTCCAGCCCTCTGGCTTCTCCATCGGTGCTAAGTCCAAGTTGGAGGAAGGAAGGAAGGAAGGAAGGAAGGAAGGAAGGAAGGAAGGAAGGAAGAGAGGGAAGGATGGAAGGAGGGAGGAAAGGAAGGAAGGTGGGAGGGAGGGCGGGCAAGTGGGAGGGAGAAAGGAAGGAAGGAAAAGAAGGAAGGAAGGAAGAAAGGGAGGGAGGAAGAAAGGAATAAAGGAAGGGAGGAAGGAGGAAAGGAAGGAAGGAAGGAAGGAAGGAAGGAAGGAAAGAGGAATGGAAGGAAGACAGGAAGATAACGTTTCCTAAAAGTTATCCAAAGAAGACCCATCCCATGAAAGTCAACAAAAAGGAAACAAAAGGGAGAGCAAATACTAAGTCTGACAAACACGACAGAAATATGTACAAAGAACAATGATTACCATACATGCACATTTACAGGATGACAGCCGACAAGAGGTACAATTTAAGGAAAGATCCAGAAATAGGGGGGGGGACCCAGCGTGTGACCCTGGAGGTGGTGGTCCTCGCTGCGAGCCAGAGTCACCAGGATCCCCTCTGGGCGCTGCCCCCCGGGCCTGGCACAGGACATCTCGGGGACAAGGACACACGACTGAGGCTGGGCAGGAAACCAGCAAGGGATCGGATCGCCGGGCACTGGCGTTCCAGACCGTGACCCAGCCGTGCGGGCGAAGCTCTCGGAGATAAATGGTGAGCCACACGCTCGCGGCTCTCACGGCTCGGCCTAAAACGTGACATTGCAGATCTGGGAAGGATCTGCAGGAATTCCGGAACTGCAGGAGAGAATGACCAAAACGAAGAGCTCGAGGGTGGGTTTCTGGCCTGGGACACAGCCCGTGAGGCCCCAGGGTCACGTTCCGGAGCTGCTCCCAGGTGAGGTGGCTGCTGTGGGTACAAGGACCTCACTTGAGAAGACGACAGCTGTCCCGACTGGGCGGAAACACAGACAGGAGTGGGAGACACTGAGGGCACGGGGGAACCTGCACACGGGTCAGCAGAGGGTTCGGAGGGACAGGGATGGACAAGGCGGAAAACCAGTACTTGAAATGTACCCGATGAGAATTCTCCCAACCGCAGGCAGACGTTCACCCACAGCTATAAGAACCCGAGCCGTCTCTCCCGGGATAAATAAGGCAGCCGCACCTCACAGCGCAACTGTGGACAAGCAGAGATACAAAGTCACCCACCGCCTGTCCACGCCCGGGTTTCCCAGTGAGGAGTGACACCTACTTTGGTGGCTGCCTCACAGTCACAGCAGAAGCAGAGACAGTGGGAAGGCGGGACAGTCTCCCCTGCCCGCCCCCCCAACAGGCCGTACCAGTGACAGGTTCTTCCAGAAGGAAGGCGAGAGAAAGGTGTGTCAGGGGAAAAAAAGTGCGAGGGCTCAGCAACCGCCAAGCATTGGGACATGGGACGGAGCTGTTCCCCCAGAGGGAAGCCCGGTGGAGGGACGAGGACGTGGAAGTCGGTGACAGGCCCTCAATGAGCCCCGCCCGCTGCACCAGACAAGGACGGCACCGTCTCCATGTGAGGACCCAGGAACAGAGCCCACGCGGCAAGGGCGCGGCCGGGAGGGTGTCCGTGGCGCTGAGGGGTCCCTCCCCGCCGTGGTCCTTCGTCCCGGGCAGGTGAAAGCCCCTGATGGCCCCGATACTGAATACCCACGGGGAATGACGACGTACCTTTTGCGCTGACCACTAAGATGATAGCAAAAGAGGGGACCGTCCATGCTGCAGATGAAACAGTGAAACACTAACCAGCAGGCAGAGGGAGCCGTCCCTGCAGTCAGGAGGGTGCTGGGTGCCGAGTTCATGGACATACCTGCTGTGCTTCCATAGCCGGCAAGGGGCCATCTCACAGGGGACGGGTGCCCCTTCGTCGGCGGGTTGATGGCAGAAGTGGCCCAAGTCTCCGCCCCTGACACGGGCCTGGAGGTGGGGCTGGGGGGTCCCTGCGGCCCCCGTGTGTCCCACGCGGTCCCCGTCACTTGCTCCGGCTGACGGGCCCGTTCCAAGGCTGGACATCAGGAGCCCCCGCACCCCTGCTGTTCGTGGGGACCCTCCGCGGCTGCGGAGCAAGCCCAGCCGACCAGGAGGAACCGTACGTGGGAGAGGGTGGCGCTGTCCCCACCCCCCACCCCCCACCCCCGCAGCTGACCACAGCTGAGTGAGACCGGCCAAGGCCACGCAGCTGGACAAGGCAGCCCCAGCTCCCGGGTCTCACAGACCCGTGAGCAAAAACCAACGCGCGTTGGTGTGCACCACTGAGGTTTCCTGTGGTTTGTTAGGGAGACAAGTGACGACGGATGTCGGACGGCCACCACCTAAGTCTCAGGGACTCACCAGTGGAACCCCAGGGACAGTGCCATGCCACTCCCGGCCTGGCTGTCCCTGGGGGTGCAGGAGCCTGTGCTGTGCGGCTGGGACCTCAGGGCTGGCTGCGGGGTGCGGCGTGGAAGACCATGTGGCCTGTGCCGTGAGTGGGACACACGTCCCGACCCGGTCCTCGTCCCGCAGAAATGCACACTCGTGTGCAAGAGGGGCGCTGCGAGCTCACGGCTTCCTGGTCGCCGCACTGAGAGGGCCACTGACTGTCCCGGTAGAGCAGGAGCCGATCCAGATGGGACACAACCCAGATGTCCGAGTCCATGAGTTCAAACTGCGTGAGGCTCGCGGGTGATCGGGAAGACTGGTACAGGCCCAAAGGCACACGCAGCTCGTCCCATTTACAGCCCCTCCAAACCAGCGGAAGGAAACCCTGTCCTCAGCTGTGACCGGCACTCACTCAGCTTCGGTCTGACCGTGTGTGTGTGTGTGTGTGTGTGTGTGTGTGTGTGTGTGTGTGTGTGGAGTTTGTGTGTGGAGTGTGCGTTGTTGGGGGGCGGGGGGGGAGGGCGCGGTGACGGGAAGCCCTGGGCTGCAGCAGGAGCCTGCTCACCTCCAAAGTCCAGACTGGCGACCTCGGTGGGAAGGTGGGTCGGCCCTGGAAGGCGGTCAGGTGCCTTCCGGGCATGGGTCAAGCACAGGTTTTTCATTTGGGTGGTGGGTCCATAGGCGTTTGCATTTCAGCCGTACTGGAGGCAGGAGTTTACAGTTTCACGTGCTCTGCTGTCTATCGGGTAAACTTCACAATAAGGAAAGGTTCAAAGTGCCCAGCAGCAGACTCCCAATACATCGGCAAGACAGACGCAAGTGCTGGCAGAGACAGATTCATCACTGACGGCATTTCTGAAGTCGCCAAAATTCAGTCGGGCAGACATGTGGAGCGAGCACACGGAGGCCAAGGCCTCAACCGACCAGTGGGCAGAAAGCTGAAGGCCAGCAGGCGGCCGCCACGAGGGGCATGTCCGTCCGTCAGGGCAGGCTGGGTGGGGCCGCTCACAAGCCTCCTGAACACCCATGTCCTGTTCTTGCTGCACCCCCAGTAAGGTCACCGGGGACTCGGTTCCCCACCGTCACGCAAGAACCAGGCAAGTCCCACCTTGACAGGTGCCTGCAGGGTCCCCGGCTGGAAGGAAGGGCAGAGACTCACCTGGAATCGCCGGGGTTCAGGGGCTGCCAAGGTGCACCCCGGACCTGCTCAGGACAGCCAGAGGCATTTGCCCAGCTGCCGTGATGGCCGCCGATCCAGACCTGTGCTCACCGAGAGCGTGGATACTTCCTCCCTCTCCCCAAGGGGACCGCCCCAAAGTCTCCTCCAGGCAGCTGAAGGTCACTGCGTCAGGCCCAGATGTGTGCCCCCTGCAGCAGAGCTCAAAGCTGAAATGACGAATCCCGCACCTCGGGGACAGGACGGAGGAAGGAGGGCGAGTGGGACGTGCACAGAAGTACTGGCCTGAGCTCCAGGCGGCCGCCAAGGGCCCTGGACTCGGTCCTCTCACACACAGCTGCCTCCGCACATCATCGAGTGCCCGGTGTCCTCGTCCACTGGGGACCCTCCAGAGAGCGCCCGGGGGTCCTATGGGAGGCTCTCTGGGCTGCTGAGTCCTGACCTGCCACCAGGAGACACCCAATCCCACCAGGAGCGTGGACTTGAGACCAGAAAAGGACAAGGGATTGTGGAGAGGAGGCCTGGTCGGCTGAGGTGGGGCTTGGGGTGGGGGCTCCCTCTGGGGCTGGAGTGTGGAGTCTGTGTGAGAACTGGTAGGGGCCCTGCATGGGACAGCCTGACCTGCACAGGCTTGGGCCAGGGCTGGGGGAAAGGGAGGGGTGACCGCTGGCTGGAAAAGCCCCCAGTGTCCACCACAGCCCTCGAGGAGGGGACAAGAACTTACTCGAGGGACAGGAACAGAAAACTCACCCTTGGACCACAGCCCTCCCCACCCTCCATCTTAGTGTAACCCGAAACTCATTGGTTTCTTTCACCCTCCTGACACCCAGCAAGTCACCTGCTTACAAAATCACAGGAAACAGAAACTTCTGAGAAATCACAACTATCCTGGAGAGGCAGGAACCCTGAGCACCATCCCAGCACCCAGACTCTCACTCTCAGTGGCTGCAGGAGCCACACTTCCAGCTTCCTCCTCTGGGACCCACACACCTGCACACCGAACGCCAGAGATGCACCGGGAGGAGCACGAGGTGGCCGTGCTGGGGGCACCCCAGGGCTCGGGGCCCGTGATGTCCACCGTGGTTAACGTCAGCAGCGAGACCGTCGTGCCCGACCACGTCGTCTGGTCCCTGTTCAACACCCTCTTCTTTAACACCTGCTGCCTGGGCTTTGTGGCATTTGCCTACTCCGTGAAGGTAGGTGGGTGCGTGGGGGCACCTCCAGACAGTGTGTGTGAGCCCCCAGACGGGCTCTGCCCAGATGGCCCTGGGGGAGGGGAGTCCCTGTGTGTGTGTGTGTCCAGGTCATGACGAGGCTGCATGGGGTGCATGGGGACGGCCAGGGTCACCCTTTGTCCCCAGGACTCCAAGGCACTCCCTACTGACCAATACCAGAAATTCCATCCCTCAGACTCTCCACGTGGCTCCAGGGCTCTCTCAGAAACAACAAAGGGACTCAGGACGCCCTGACCCCTGGTGGGTGAGAGGCCAGCAGAGGGGCCAGGGAAGACTGAGGACCAGCTCTGAGAGCCCCGGAGAGCCAGAGAGTCCGTGAGGAAGGAGGTCAAGGCCCCAGGAGGGAGGGCTCCACCGGGCACTGTCCTGCTCGGGCTCAGGAACAGGGAGGCGAGGGTCCCCAGTCTGGCTGAGGGGCACGTGGAGGCTGCTCTGGGCAGGGATCAGCCAGGGGAGGACGTGAGTGATAGCACCTGGCTCTCGGCAGGACCCCTCCAGGCCCCCTCACCTCCTCTTCTCCCCCAGTCTAGGGACCGGAAGATGGTGGGAGACGTGATTGGGGCCCAGAGCTACGCGTCCACAGCCAAGTGCCTCAACATCTGGGCCTTGGTCTTGGGCCTCCTTGTCACAACCGCCGTCATCATTACGGTCATCGTTACCGCTACCAGTGCACAGGTTCGCGGACCATATTAGAAGAACTATTAGATGTCATAAAGAGTTATGGAGGCCACTAGCAGGTGTCCATAGCCTGAGGCTGTCACCCTTTTCACAGCTGTTCATTATACACACACACGTGTCTACAACTGAATTCAATAAAGGATTTGTCTGTGAGGGTGCCGTGTTTTTACCTGGGGAGGGCGCCCTGCTGAGCATCCCCAGCCTGCGGCTGAGCCGGAGCCCGCCCTTACCGGTCCCACCTGCTGGCTGCCCTGGGGGTGGGGTGGAGCATGTCCAGGGGCGGTTGCCACATTCCGAGGTCAGGCAGCGGTCAGGAAGAGCCAGGGATGCGCGGCCCACACTGGCCGGCCATTTTCCCCCAACCCCCCCAACCCCCTACCCCCCCACACACCACCCCAGTCCAGGAGCAGGTCTGTCCTGCTGTCTGCCCTGGTCGTGCCTCAGGACCAGGTCCCGGCTGGACGCAGGCAGGAGTTCTGCCCACGCGTCTCCCTCAGCGCTCGGGGAAGAGAATCCTGAAGAGAACTGGTGTTTGGATGATGGCTTCTAATGAGCAGTAACACCTCCTGCCTCTAGGGCACTCCCCCGGCCCCCAACCAACCTCAGCCCCGCCCACCTGCTCTTGGCCCACCCAATGCCCTCCTCAGCCCTGGCAGCCTTGCCACCAAACCCCTTAGGTCCACCAACTCATTCAGCCCACCTGTCCCATCCGCCTGCTGTCAGCCTCTCCGCCCACATGGCACCTGTCTCCCTGGTAGGCTCCACCCCCTCACCAACCACTCAGATCACATGGCTCTCTCAGTCCCGCTCATTCACCCACCCTGCCCACCAGCCAAGCATGGCCGCCTTAGAGTCATTATTGCACTGCCCTTTAGTGAAGGCCACAGAGGACGTTGTTCCTGCATCCTCTCTAACCATGCTTGTGGTCCGTGCAGGAGACGCCCTCATGAATTCTCATTTCACTCTCATTTTGCAGCCAGTCCCCACACTTCCTACCAAGTCCTTTGTTAACTACTCCTCACAGCACACTTGTGTGGTTTATGAGGTTTATCCAGCTCTTCGCCTCCCCCGATGCCACGAAGCCCCTATGACCGCTCAGCACTGACCAAGCCCTCCCCGCCCCTGGGGGTGATCTGTAGGCTACTCCACTGGCAACGCCGGTTCCTCCTGGTGACAGCAGGTCTGTGTTTAATGATGACAGTGGCAAGCCCTGTGCTGGGCGCTGCCCTAACCCCTTGGGACGTCCCCGAGGCAGCACTGTCCCCTGTGGCCCCCAGCCCGGCCACGTGGATGATTTGTGCTCCCGTGGGCTGTATTTTAGCCTGGGAAGGCTGCCCACGTCTGTGCTGACAGTGGGTCTGCCTGCAGACAGGCGCACGACTTTGACCGCTGTGGAACGCGCCTCCTTTACTTTCAGTGGAAACAAAATTAGAAGTGGCCTGTGTGTTTGGGAGCTGTTGGGGGCCATACTGTTACCTGCTGCTTCAGCTACTATTATGGTCCCAGGACGTTCTAAAACCTGACTGGAAGCTACAGGAGGTCAGCTGGTCACCGTGCTGCTAGGAACCAGCTGCAGTGAAACCTCTGTCCACATCTGAACGGATATTTGCGCAGTGGGTAATTTAGGAAAACTGTCCAGAGAGGCCCACAACTGGCTCCAGAAAAGGAAAAACAAGCTTGGAAATCCAATTGCTAGTCTGATAAAGGAGAAAGCTAGACCAGACCAGATAACGCCCCCGTCCTGTGGAATCTAGTTCCCACTCCTGACTCCTGTACCTGCCCTGACTCCTGTACCTGCCTCTGCTCACAGAATGACAGCACTCGAGAATCCACAGTGGTGGGGCGGTATTAGCAAGGCCGTGAGAAGCACCGCCCTCACCCTCGCTGTCCCGCCGGAGCACGTCCCACCCAGGGCACCGGTCCACACTGCCCTGGACAGTTTAAATGCCCGGGAGACCCGGGAGGGTGGTGAGTGGATCTCAGGCAGTCCCCATCTCGGGGATACAGATACGTCCCAGTCACCATCTGTGTTCTCTCACCAGCCTGCAGCCTCCCTGTGGACAGGACGCTGCCTCTTCTGGGCTGAAGTCCTGTTAGAGACGAATGGGGCTCCCTCTCAAACTGCACTGGGGTGGGGAACCCCCTTTAATGGTCAGATGCTTCGACAAGTCTGTGCCGTTTGGCCTGTTTTACACTTTCACGCGCTGACCACCCTCAACCCTCAGGTTTAGTCCAATGCACTAGCTGCATTAGTAAGACTCAGCTGGTAAAATGTGTAGACAGCCTCCAAGTACCTGGGCCCAAAGCCTTGCCCAGACCCACCCCTCTGGACTCAGAGACGGTCAGCTCCGGACATAATCATGGGACGTCCCGTGCACCTTCTATCCACAGTTGATGGAGAAAACACACTTTGTTACTGTAATGGCCTAACTGCTTCTATCGAAGATGGCCATGCTCTGGGACAGTTGTGCTCCCAGGAGACGGAAACCCCAAACCCCACACTCTGCAACCTGAGGTCCTGGTTTACTGGAAGACACCTCCACGCAGACTCCCGCCAGCCTGACTGAAAGGGCCCCCGTCAGGAGCTGTGCAAGCAGCCCTGTGCGGCTGAACTCTGGGAGCAGTCTCTTGCACACACGTGTCACACCTCGAGAAGCCACCCAGCCCCGGCTGGAACTGCACACGGTCTGGTGACCAGAAACCACAGCTGTCTTAAAATGGAAGCAGGGGGCCTCCAAAGGGGACGACTTTCCAAAGCGACTGGATCAGGCCTGCACAGCCTTTTCTTACTATGAATTCTGACTTGTCTTTCTCCCCATCTCAGAAGCAACGTGCCCTTGTTTGAATTCCCTAAGCTACTGTGAAAGGGGGGACTTTCCTGGTTGTTGAGTCTGTCATCAGGGACTTGGATCTATCAAAGATAATAATGGTCTGTGTTCCATTAACTACAGGTCTGAAACCTGGCGTCAATTCACCGTGCAGACTAGGTTGTGATGTTGTTCTGATGCAGTTTTGAATTCTTCTTAAGCTCTGCACCTGTTGCCTGTTAACCCCCGACACGAGCTGTCCCCCATCCATGCGCCTTCCCTCTGACGGAGAGATGACACCCGGAAGATGGCCTTCCTGACACTGGGGACGGAAAGGCTGAATTCGGAAGACCTGACTGTGGATCAGCGATGCTTTCGGAGAAAGATTTTGATAAAAAAGATGAACTGTCCAAATTTATAGCTGAGACTTATACCTAGACAGGAGTTGGGGGTGGCGTGGAGGAGCTTTCACACCCTGTGGGGTCCCCCAAGCCCTGGGGGACTTACAGTGATGACAGGGCTCTGTGGTCCTAACAGCTCCTCCACTCAGCTTCCTGAGCCCTGCAGAGAAGGTCCCACTTTCTGCTCTCTCCTCCTGCACCTGACTCACCATTGCTGCTTGTACCAGACTGCAATCTTTTCTATTCCCAAAGAAATATTTTTGATGATGGAATCTCTAGGACTTTTGTTTATGGTCGACACAGGTGGTGTGGGCTGGTGTTCTTCCTGGGCTGGAGTGTGGAGTCTGTGCGAGAAATGCTAGGGGCGTGCATGGGAAAGCCAGATCTGCACAGGCTTGGGCGTGGGCGGGGGGTGGGGGGGGGAATTGTGGTTGGGTAAGAAAAATAATTTTCTCTGACATGTCTGTAACCACAGAACCAGCTCGAAATGGGCCTGAGCTGGTTCCAACAAGATACTGAGTTGCTTTTCAGGGACAAGAGACCAAACTGTAAGACATGCAGCCCAGGTGTGAGCAGAGGAGAGAACTTTGACCTCCAGCTGCTCCTGGAACCAAAGTTTGCGCCCCCCTCAGGGAACCAAAGGACTCAGACAAGCCCAGAAGGTGAATACCAGGGCCCTTTCAGAGATGGAGGGGCCACTGTCCAGGAAGACCCAGTGTTGAAGCTGCAAATTTCTGCAGTTAAAACTGGCCCCATCAGCACTTCTGCACACCTGTTTCCCCAACCCCTTAAATCCTTAATCTAGTCCAGCGAGCAGGATGGATTTGAGGCACTTTTAGGGCTCCCATCTTCTCGATCAATAAACCTGGCCTGATCCCAAACTCTGACACTTTCAGCTGTGGCTTTTCCAAGAATTGGGCAGACGGACTTGGGGTCAGTAACGCTTCCAGGTACTTACTTGGCTGAGACAACCCTGTACTAAAAACAGATTCACACTAGAAAACCAAGAGTTTAATAACTTGTGTACCTCCTGCCAACTTAGAAGACACTCAGAAAACTGAGTACCTGGGAATGACCCAAGCCACCACCTGAAATATCATCTAAAAAAAACAGAAAACGTGCGAGGGGGGTCAGAGGCCAGTTAAGAGAGGTCACCAGGAAAAGCACAGTAAACAACGGTAAGTTACTTATAAGATGTAAGGCACTGTCTTGCGCACAGATGAGTTTCTAAAGATGGGGCCAGCCTCTCTTCCCAGGACAGCAGAGAGCCCCCTGACCAATGCAAATGTCTCTTACAAATGGGAATGACCTGATTTCAGAGCTTCTCTCACATCTGCTGTTTTTCAAAAAACAATAAGCCTAAAATAATCCCTATGTCAAAGATGCATATTTTGTAGTGATAAATTCTGTTTCCCTTCAGTGGCTGCAGAAATGTCCCCAAGGCCATCACAACCTAAATGAGGAACTGGGGTAACTGGCACTGGCCTGACTTGAGTGACAGAGAGGACAACCCCCACCAGGCCCTCAGCCTCCCTTTCTCTGCACTCTGGTGTAACCTGACACCCCTACAATAGTTACACCCTCCTGGTACCCAGCCAATTCTCAATTTCCCAAACGCCCTGGAAAAGGAAACTGGAGAATTAGAAACTATCAGGGAAAGGAAGCACCCACTGAGCCCCTGTCATTCCCTGACCAGACAACACACCACAGACCACGGCTGCTCTGTGTCGGCACCATGAACCACAGCTCCCATCACATCTTCCCTGGCCCCCACACCGGTGTTCCCCCAACCGATGAGATGCTCAAGGAGGAGCACGAGGTGGCCGTGCTGGGGGCACCCCAGGGCTCGGGGCCCGTGATGTCCACCGTGGTTAACATCCGCAGCGAGACCGTCGTGCCCGACCACGTCGTCTGGTCCCTGTTCAACACCCTCTTCTTTAACCCTTGCTGCCTGGGCTTTGTGGCATTTGCCTACTCCGTGAAGGTAGGTGGGTGCGTGGGGGCACCTCCAGACAGTGTGTGTGAGCCCCCAGACGGGCTCTGCCCAGATGGCCCTGGGGGAGGGGAGTCCCTGTGTGTGTGTGTCCAGGTCATGACGAGGCTACATGGGGTGCATGGGGACGGCCAGGGTCACCCTTTGTCCCCAGGACTCCAAGGCATTCCCTACTGACCAATACCAGAAATTCCATCCCTCAGACTCTCCACGTGGCTCCAGGGCTCTCTCAGAAACAACAAAGGGACTCAGGACGCCCTGACCCCTGGTGGGTGAGAGGCCAGCAGAGGGGCCAGGGAAGACTGAGGACCAGCCCTGAGAGCCCCGGAGAGCCAGAGAGTCCGTGAGGAAGGAGGTCAAGGCCCCAGGAGGGAGGGCTCCACCGGGCACTGTCCTGCTCGGGCTCAGGAACAGGGAGGCGAGGGTCCCCAGTCTGGCTGAGGGGCACGTGGAGGCTGCTCTGGGCAGGGATCAGCCAGGGGAGGACGTGAGTGATAGCACCTGGCTCTCGGCAGGACCCCTCCAGGCCCCCTCACCTCCTCTTCTCCCCCAGTCTAGGGACCGGAAGATGGTGGGAGACGTGATTGGGGCCCAGAGCTACGCGTCCACAGCCAAGTGCCTCAACATCTGGGCCTTGGTCTTGGGCCTCCTTGTCACAACCGCCGTCATCATTACGATCATCGTTACCGCTACCAGTGCACAGGTTCGCGGACCATATTAGAAGAACTATTAGATGTCATAAAGAGTTATGGAGGCCACTAGCAGGTGTCCATAGCCTGAGGCTGTCACCCTTTTCACAGCTGTTCATTATACACACGTGTCTACAACTGAATTCAATAAAGGATTTGTCTGTGAGGGTGCCGTGTTTTTACCTGGGGAGGGCGCCCTGCTGAGCATCCCCAGCCTGCGGCTGAGCCGGAGCCCGCCCTTACCGGTCCCACCTGCTGGCTGCCCTGGGGGTGGGGTGGAGCATGTCCGGGGGCGGTTGCCACATTCCGAGGTCAGGCAGCGGTCAGGAAGAGCCAGGGATGCGCGGCCCACACTGGCCGGCCATTCCCTCCCCACCCCAGCACGTCTGTCCTGCTGTCTGCCCTGGTCCCGCCTCAGGACCAGGTCCTGGCTGGACATGGTCAGTTCTGCCCGCGGGTCTCCCTGCAGCGCTCACAGAACGGAAGAGAATCGGGAAGAGAACAAGTTTTCGGAGGATGGCTTTGAAAGACGAGTAAAGCCTCCAGCCTCTAGGCCCCGCCCACCACCCCTCCACCCGCATCGCCCCCGCCCACCGGTCCTCGCCCCGCCCACCGGTCTCCTCTGCCCCCG
The DNA here is from genome assembly GCF_057876585.1 of Rhinolophus sinicus. Lineage (NCBI taxonomy): Eukaryota > Metazoa > Chordata > Mammalia > Chiroptera > Rhinolophidae > Rhinolophus > Rhinolophus sinicus. The sequence continues at coordinate 188,765,219 of NC_142514.1, read as the reverse complement.
CCCATTGCTGCACCTCGCTCCTCGGCCCCGCTCTTCTGCCTGTTGCGACCCCCTCCCCCCCTTGCCGCGGGCGAAATCCACCCACAGTTAAGCAGCGCGACCCGACTTATCTGTCAGCCACTCCCACCACTCCGTCCCCGTCCACCGTTCCAGGTGTCACGTGAGGCTTTCAATGCCTATAATCGAACCTTTCCCAGGAGTAAAGCTACTTACTGGTGGTCCTCAGGAGCCCAGAACTCAGCACCCAGGACCTTCCTACTGACCTGTAGGGGCGCCTGCTTGATGACTCAGGTCTGCCCTGTAATTTTTCCAAAGCTGGAGATCACGGGTTTGTTGCCGGCTGTACAAGAGGGTCTCCCACCTGGGCGGGCCCTTGTCCCAAGTCATCGCATTTCATTGCTGAGCTCCCTTCCTGACCGCTGCCGGACAGGGGATGTGGGATCTGTCCTGTGCGCCCAGGGCCGTGATTGGGGTCACGCGGCGGCGCCCCCTCCCCTGACCCCCGTGTGTGCGCTGCCTGCCTGCCCCTCCCCATCTAGGAACAAAGTCCTTCTCAGACGCAGAGGGGCAGACCTGCCAGGCTTCCCCCCAACAGGACCATCTTCCCTGGGCCTGACACTCCTGCTTGAACATGGGGCGCCCCAGGAGAGCGGGCGCACTCGTGAGATCCTGTGGTTTATCTTAGGTACTTCAATCAACTAGTGTGGGGAGCCATGGTTACAGCTAACTCCGAGCCTTATAGAATGGCTGGGTTTATGCTTAACCTGTTTCCTCCCCTAAGGCATTGTCTCTGCCTGCACCTGGGGGGTGCTTACAAGCTGCTAAGGAATGTGGTGGGAGCGGCCAGTTCCCGGACACAGAAGACTGATGGCTATCAGGGTAATTGATAGGATAATTACTTTTGGGAGTTTCAGTGATTTTGTATCCTCTATGTAAAAGTTAAAAATTTACATTTGCTAAGGTAATGCATATTTTCTTTGTTAAGTTGCACGTACTCAAACTGCATATATTGGTGAAGAAGAATAAACTCGAGGCTTCAGCATCACTGAAGACCTGCAGCATTAGCATTTGTGTGAGTGTCTTTTATTTCATTCCCACTCCCCCATTTAGGTTCTGATCGACTTGTGGCGGCTGGCTCGCCACAAACTAGCCGGCTCCTGGAGTTAGGGTGCTGCCATGTGGGCAAATAAGGGGTTTGTGGGTGAGGGGTGTGACACAGGTGTACAGGGAGGAAGGTGCAGGCTATGGCTTCTCCAGCCCCCAACCCTCCTGTCCTGCTGGTTGTAGGCAGGGTGTGGGAACAGAACCCCAGAAAGCAGTTTCCAGGCTCTCGGCCTTACGTGGAAAGGTGCTGGCTCAGGTAGTAGATGGTCAACAGCTGTGATTAGTTGGCCATCGGCTGTTACCGGTTAGCCATGAGCCACTGATATAACTGCCACGGCTAAGCTAGCAAACGGTGGTGTAGTGGCATGTTGGAGTGTGGATTACGATTGCAGAGAGGCAGATTGCAGCTAGCAAGTGAGGCTGGTTGGCAGAGAAGTGGACGGCGGGTTGCGGATCGTGTGGCTCCTGCTTCCTGTGTCTCCAACACAACCGCCAGCAAGACTATAGTGGTCTGACTCCCCCATCTATGGCTCCATGAGTGTTCCTTTTTGGCCTCACCATGTCCTGCGTTCTTATGTGGGGAGTGGGAGCTAAGACCTCGCATGACACCCCGCGTGACACAGGGTCTGCCCTGGGGCACACCGAGTGCCCTGACTTGTGGAAGCCTTGACAGAACCAGGTATTGAGCAGCGTATTTCCAGGTCAGAGCGGGAGTTTCTCCATCACCTGAAGAGAAGCGAACACTAGGGCTCTCTCCACAGGTGGCCTGTGAACTCCTCCGAGTCATGTCCCCTGCAGCCTTCTGGAGCAGACGAGGGTTTTAGGGGCTGAGGGTTTTCTGGACTAGGGCCCACCCTTCCCTAAATAATGCATCCTGGGTCACGGCTCAGACCTCTGGGAAGGAGGGACCCTCTCCCAAAACCTACCCATTTGTTGCCCCCAGGTGGGGATCAGGTGCTGGTAAGTTCTGAAGATTACTCCACCCCACACCCAGGGCAGCAAGCTGGTGGGGCAGGTGGGAGTAGGCTCAGTCTCAGCAGGGCCCCTCCCAGGTAAAAACAAAGCACCCTCACATAAAAGTCCTTTATTGAATTCACATGTGTATAAACAGTGGTGAAAAGCAAAACAGCCTCAGGCTATGGGCAGCTGCTCCATAACTTTTTATGACGTCTAATAGTTCTTCAAAAATCATATCTGAGCCAGTGCAGTGGCATAGATAACGATGACTGCAATGATGACGGCAGATATGACAAGGAGGCCCAAGACCAAGGCCCAGATGTTGAGGCACTTGGCTGTGGACGCGTAGCTCTGGGCCCCAATCACGTCTCCCACCATCTTCCGGTCCCTAGACTGGGGGAGAAGAGGAGGTGAGGGGGCCTGGAGGGGTCCTGCCGAGAGCCAGGTGCTATCACTCACGTCCTCCCCTGGCTGGTCCCTGCCCAGAGCAGCCTCCACGTGCCCCTCAGCCAGACTGGGGACCCTCGCCTCCCTGTTCCTGAGCCCGAGCAGGACAGTGCCCGGTGGAGCCCTCCCTCCTGGGGCCTTGACCTCCTTCCTCACGGACTCTCTGGCTCTCCGGGGCTCTCAGGGCTGGTCCTCAGTCTTCCCTGGCCCCTCTGCTGGCCTCTCACCCACCAGGGGTCAGGGCGTCCTGAGTCCCTTTGTTGTTTCTGAGAGAGCCCTGGAGCCACGTGGAGAGTCTGAGGGATGGAATTTCTGGTATTGGTCAGTAGGGAATGCCTTGGAGTCCTGGGGACAAAGGGTGACCCTGGCCGTCCCCATGCACCCCATGCAGCCTCGTCATGACCTGGACACACACACACAGGGACTCCCCTCCCCCAGGGCCATCTGGGCAGAGCCCGTCTGGGGGCTCACACACACTGTCTGGAGGTGCCCCCACGCACCCACCTACCTTCACGGAGTAGGCAAATGCCACAAAGCCCAGGCAGCAGGTGTTAAAGAAGAGGGTGTTGAACAGGGACCAGACGACGTGGTCGGGCACGACGGTCTCGCTGCGGATGTTAACCACGGTGGACATCACGGGCCCCGAGCCCTGGGGTGTCCCCAGCACGGCCACCTCGTGCTCCTCCTTGAGCATCTCATAAGTTGGGGGAACACCGGTACGGGGGCCAGGGAAGATGTGATGGGAGCTGCGGTTCATGGTGCCGACACAGAGCAGCCGTGGTCTGTGGTGTGTTGTCTGGTCAGGGAATGACAGGGGCTCAGCGGGTGCTTCCTTTCCCTGAAAGTTTCTAATTCTCCAGTTTCCTTTTCCAGGGCGTTTGGGAAATTGAGAATTGGCTGGGTACCAGGAGGGTGTAACTATTGTAGAGGTGTCAGGTTACACAAGCCAGCAGTGAGAGGGAGGCCGAGGGCCTGATGGGGGAGTGCCCTATCCCTGTCACTCAAGTCAGGCCAGTGCCAGTTACCCCAGTTCCTCATTTAGGTTGTGATGGCCTTGGGGACATTTCTGCAGCCACTGAAGGGAAACAGAATTTATCACTACTAAATATGCATCTTTGACATAGGGATTATTTTAGGCTTATTGTTTTTTAAAAAACAGCAGATGTGAGAGAAGCTCTGAAATCAGGTCATTCCCATTTGTAAGAGACATTTGCATTGGTCAGGGGGCTCTCTGCTGTCCTGGGAAGAGAGGCTGGCCCCATCTTTAGAAACTCATCTGTGCGCAAGACAGTGTCTTAAATCTTACAACTAACTTACCCTTCTTTATTGTGCTTTCCCTGGTGACTTCCCTTAATTGGCCTATGACGCCCCACCTCGCACATTTGGTCTTTTGGAGATATTTCAGGTGGTAGCTTGGGCCATTCCCATGTTACACAGTTTTATGAGTGTCTACCAAGTTTGCAGTAGGTACACAGCAGAGAGCTGGTGGGCGGGGATGGGTGGACAGGAGGGACTGAGGAGGGGAGAGCTGGTTGGCCGGTTAGAGGCGGGGGTGGGGGGATGGGAGTGGGGGGGTGGGGGTGGGGGGGTAGGGATGGGGAGGTGGGGGTGGGGGTGGGGGGGTAGGGGGTGGGGGTGGGGGGGTGGGGGGTGGGGGGGTAGGGAGTGGGGGTGGGATGGGGTGGGGGGTGGGGGGGTAGGGGTGGGGGTGGGGGTAGGGGTGGGGGCCAGGGAAGTACACAGCCAGTGGGGGCCGGGCATCCCTGGCTGGCTCTTCCTGACCTCTGCCTGACCTCAGAATGTGGCAACCGCCCCCGGACATGCTCCACCCCACCCCCAGGGCAGCCAGCAGGTGGGACCGGTAAGGGCGGGCTCCGGCTCAGCCAGCCGCAGGCTGGGGATGCTCAGCAGGGCGCCCTCCCCAGGTAAAAACACGGCACCCTCACAGACAAATCCTTTATTGAATTCAGTTGTAGACACGTGTGTATAATGAACAGCTGTGAAAAGGGTGACAGCCTCAGGCTATGGACACCTGCTAGTGGCCTCCATAACTCTTTATGACATCTAATAGTTCTTCTAATATGGTCCGCGAACCTGTGCACTGGTAGCGGTAACGATGACCGAAATGATGACGGCGGTTGTGACAAGGAGGCCCAAGACCAAGGCCCAGATGTTGAGGCACTTGGCTGTGGACGCGTAGCTCTGGGCCCCAATCACGTCTCCCACCATCTTCCGGTCCCTAGACTGGGGGAGAAGAGGAGGTGAGGGGGCCTGGAGGGGTCCTGCCGAGAGCCAGGTGCTATCACTCACGTCCTCCCCTGGCTGGTCCCTGCCCAGAGCAGCCTCCACGTGCCCCTCAGCCAGACTGGGGACCCTCGCCTCCCTGTTCCTGAGCCCGAGCAGGACAGTGCCCGGTGGAGCCCTCCCTCCTGGGGCCTTGACCTCCTTCCTCACGGACTCTCTGGCTCTCCGGGGCTCTCAGGGCTGGTCCTCAGTCTTCCCTGGCCCCTCTGCTGGCCTCTCACCCACCAGGGGTCAGGGCGTCCTGAGTCCCTTTGTTGTTTCTGAGAGAGCCCTGGAGCCACGTGGAGAGTCTGAGGGATGGAATTTCTGGTATTGGTCAGTAGGGAGTGCCTTGGAGTCCTGGGGACAAAGGGTGACCCTGGCCGTCCCCATGCACCCCATGCAGCCTCGTCATGACCTGGACACACACACACACAGGGACTCCCCTCCCCCAGGGCCATCTGGGCAGAGCCCGTCTGGGGGCTCACACACACTGTCTGGAGGTGCCCCCACGCACCCACCTACCTTCACGGAGTAGGCAAATGCCACAAAGCCCAGGCAGCAGGTGTTAAAGAAGAGGGTGTTGAACAGGGACCAGACGACGTGGTCGGGCACGACGGTCTCGCTGCTGACGTTAACCACGGTGGACATCACGGGCCCCGAGCCCTGGGGTGCCCCCAGCACGGCCACCTCGTGCTCCTCCCGGTGCATCTCTGGCGTTCGGTGTGCAGGTGTGTGGGTCCCAGAGGAGGAAGCTGGAAGTGTGGCTCCTGCAGCCACTGAGAGTGAGAGTCTGGGTGCTGGGATGGTGCTCAGGGTTCCTGCCTCTCCAGGATAGTTGTGATTTCTCAGAAGTTTCTGTTTCCTGTGATTTTGTAAGCAGGTGACTTGCTGGGTGTCAGGAGGGTGAAAGAAACCAATGAGTTTCGGGTTACACTAAGATGGAGGGTGGGGAGGGCTGTGGTCCAAGGGTGAGTTTTCTGTTCCTGTCCCTCGAGTAAGTTCTTGTCCCCTCCTCGAGGGCTGTGGTGGACACTGGGGGCTTTTCCAGCCAGCGGTCACCCCTCCCTTTCCCCCAGCCCTGGCCCAAGCCTGTGCAGGTCAGGCTGTCCCATGCAGGGCCCCTACCAGTTCTCACACAGACTCCACACTCCAGCCCCAGAGGGAGCCCCCACCCCAAGCCCCACCTCAGCCGACCAGGCCTCCTCTCCACAATCCCTTGTCCTTTTCTGGTCTCAAGTCCACGCTCCTGGTGGGATTGGGTGTCTCCTGGTGGCAGGTCAGGACTCAGCAGCCCAGAGAGCCTCCCATAGGACCCCCGGGCGCTCTCTGGAGGGTCCCCAGTGGACGAGGACACCGGGCACTCGATGATGTGCGGAGGCAGCTGTGTGTGAGAGGACCGAGTCCAGGGCCCTTGGCGGCCGCCTGGAGCTCAGGCCAGTACTTCTGTGCACGTCCCACTCGCCCTCCTTCCTCCGTCCTGTCCCCGAGGTGCGGGATTCGTCATTTCAGCTTTGAGCTCTGCTGCAGGGGGCACACATCTGGGCCTGACGCAGTGACCTTCAGCTGCCTGGAGGAGACTTTGGGGCGGTCCCCTTGGGGAGAGGGAGGAAGTATCCACGCTCTCGGTGAGCACAGGTCTGGATCGGCGGCCATCACGGCAGCTGGGCAAATGCCTCTGGCTGTCCTGAGCAGGTCCGGGGTGCACCTTGGCAGCCCCTGAACCCCGGCGATTCCAGGTGAGTCTCTGCCCTTCCTTCCAGCCGGGGACCCTGCAGGCACCTGTCAAGGTGGGACTTGCCTGGTTCTTGCGTGACGGTGGGGAACCGAGTCCCCGGTGACCTTACTGGGGGTGCAGCAAGAACAGGACATGGGTGTTCAGGAGGCTTGTGAGCGGCCCCACCCAGCCTGCCCTGACGGACGGACATGCCCCTCGTGGCGGCCGCCTGCTGGCCTTCAGCTTTCTGCCCACTGGTCGGTTGAGGCCTTGGCCTCCGTGTGCTCGCTCCACATGTCTGCCCGACTGAATTTTGGCGACTTCAGAAATGCCGTCAGTGATGAATCTGTCTCTGCCAGCACTTGCGTCTGTCTTGCCGATGTATTGGGAGTCTGCTGCTGGGCACTTTGAACCTTTCCTTATTGTGAAGTTTACCCGATAGACAGCAGAGCACGTGAAACTGTAAACTCCTGCCTCCAGTACGGCTGAAATGCAAACGCCTATGGACCCACCACCCAAATGAAAAACCTGTGCTTGACCCATGCCCGGAAGGCACCTGACCGCCTTCCAGGGCCGACCCACCTTCCCACCGAGGTCGCCAGTCTGGACTTTGGAGGTGAGCAGGCTCCTGCTGCAGCCCAGGGCTTCCCGTCACCGCGCCCTCCCCCCCCGCCCCCCAACAACGCACACTCCACACACAAACTCCACACACACACACACACACACACACACACACACACACACACACACACGGTCAGACCGAAGCTGAGTGAGTGCCGGTCACAGCTGAGGACAGGGTTTCCTTCCGCTGGTTTGGAGGGGCTGTAAATGGGACGAGCTGCGTGTGCCTTTGGGCCTGTACCAGTCTTCCCGATCACCCGCGAGCCTCACGCAGTTTGAACTCATGGACTCGGACATCTGGGTTGTGTCCCATCTGGATCGGCTCCTGCTCTACCGGGACAGTCAGTGGCCCTCTCAGTGCGGCGACCAGGAAGCCGTGAGCTCGCAGCGCCCCTCTTGCACACGAGTGTGCATTTCTGCGGGACGAGGACCGGGTCGGGACGTGTGTCCCACTCACGGCACAGGCCACATGGTCTTCCACGCCGCACCCCGCAGCCAGCCCTGAGGTCCCAGCCGCACAGCACAGGCTCCTGCACCCCCAGGGACAGCCAGGCCGGGAGTGGCATGGCACTGTCCCTGGGGTTCCACTGGTGAGTCCCTGAGACTTAGGTGGTGGCCGTCCGACATCCGTCGTCACTTGTCTCCCTAACAAACCACAGGAAACCTCAGTGGTGCACACCAACGCGCGTTGGTTTTTGCTCACGGGTCTGTGAGACCCGGGAGCTGGGGCTGCCTTGTCCAGCTGCGTGGCCTTGGCCGGTCTCACTCAGCTGTGGTCAGCTGCGGGGGTGGGGGGTGGGGGGTGGGGACAGCGCCACCCTCTCCCACGTACGGTTCCTCCTGGTCGGCTGGGCTTGCTCCGCAGCCGCGGAGGGTCCCCACGAACAGCAGGGGTGCGGGGGCTCCTGATGTCCAGCCTTGGAACGGGCCCGTCAGCCGGAGCAAGTGACGGGGACCGCGTGGGACACACGGGGGCCGCAGGGACCCCCCAGCCCCACCTCCAGGCCCGTGTCAGGGGCGGAGACTTGGGCCACTTCTGCCATCAACCCGCCGACGAAGGGGCACCCGTCCCCTGTGAGATGGCCCCTTGCCGGCTATGGAAGCACAGCAGGTATGTCCATGAACTCGGCACCCAGCACCCTCCTGACTGCAGGGACGGCTCCCTCTGCCTGCTGGTTAGTGTTTCACTGTTTCATCTGCAGCATGGACGGTCCCCTCTTTTGCTATCATCTTAGTGGTCAGCGCAAAAGGTACGTCGTCATTCCCCGTGGGTATTCAGTATCGGGGCCATCAGGGGCTTTCACCTGCCCGGGACGAAGGACCACGGCGGGGAGGGACCCCTCAGCGCCACGGACACCCTCCCGGCCGCGCCCTTGCCGCGTGGGCTCTGTTCCTGGGTCCTCACATGGAGACGGTGCCGTCCTTGTCTGGTGCAGCGGGCGGGGCTCATTGAGGGCCTGTCACCGACTTCCACGTCCTCGTCCCTCCACCGGGCTTCCCTCTGGGGGAACAGCTCCGTCCCATGTCCCAATGCTTGGCGGTTGCTGAGCCCTCGCACTTTTTTTCCCCTGACACACCTTTCTCTCGCCTTCCTTCTGGAAGAACCTGTCACTGGTACGGCCTGTTGGGGGGGCGGGCAGGGGAGACTGTCCCGCCTTCCCACTGTCTCTGCTTCTGCTGTGACTGTGAGGCAGCCACCAAAGTAGGTGTCACTCCTCACTGGGAAACCCGGGCGTGGACAGGCGGTGGGTGACTTTGTATCTCTGCTTGTCCACAGTTGCGCTGTGAGGTGCGGCTGCCTTATTTATCCCGGGAGAGACGGCTCGGGTTCTTATAGCTGTGGGTGAACGTCTGCCTGCGGTTGGGAGAATTCTCATCGGGTACATTTCAAGTACTGGTTTTCCGCCTTGTCCATCCCTGTCCCTCCGAACCCTCTGCTGACCCGTGTGCAGGTTCCCCCGTGCCCTCAGTGTCTCCCACTCCTGTCTGTGTTTCCGCCCAGTCGGGACAGCTGTCGTCTTCTCAAGTGAGGTCCTTGTACCCACAGCAGCCACCTCACCTGGGAGCAGCTCCGGAACGTGACCCTGGGGCCTCACGGGCTGTGTCCCAGGCCAGAAACCCACCCTCGAGCTCTTCGTTTTGGTCATTCTCTCCTGCAGTTCCGGAATTCCTGCAGATCCTTCCCAGATCTGCAATGTCACGTTTTAGGCCGAGCCGTGAGAGCCGCGAGCGTGTGGCTCACCATTTATCTCCGAGAGCTTCGCCCGCACGGCTGGGTCACGGTCTGGAACGCCAGTGCCCGGCGATCCGATCCCTTGCTGGTTTCCTGCCCAGCCTCAGTCGTGTGTCCTTGTCCCCGAGATGTCCTGTGCCAGGCCCGGGGGGCAGCGCCCAGAGGGGATCCTGGTGACTCTGGCTCGCAGCGAGGACCACCACCTCCAGGGTCACACGCTGGGTCCCCCCCCCTATTTCTGGATCTTTCCTTAAATTGTACCTCTTGTCGGCTGTCATCCTGTAAATGTGCATGTATGGTAATCATTGTTCTTTGTACATATTTCTGTCGTGTTTGTCAGACTTAGTATTTGCTCTCCCTTTTGTTTCCTTTTTGTTGACTTTCATGGGATGGGTCTTCTTTGGATAACTTTTAGGAAACGTTATCTTCCTGTCTTCCTTCCATTCCTCTTTCCTTCCTTCCTTCCTTCCTTCCTTCCTTCCTTTCCTCCTTCCTCCCTTCCTTTATTCCTTTCTTCCTCCCTCCCTTTCTTCCTTCCTTCCTTCTTTTCCTTCCTTCCTTTCTCCCTCCCACTTGCCCGCCCTCCCTCCCACCTTCCTTCCTTTCCTCCCTCCTTCCATCCTTCCCTCTCTTCCTTCCTTCCTTCCTTCCTTCCTTCCTTCCTTCCTTCCTTCCTTCCTCCAACTTGGACTTAGCACCGATGGAGAAGCCAGAGGGCTGGAGATGGTGGACACAGAGCCAACACCGGGTGGTCACACTCCAGACCTACGCCTGCGTGTCCCTCTGTCATCTCCTGCCCGGGACACCGGGGCCGACTCCATGGCTCTGTGGCTTCCTTCTCACGTCCTCTTGTCCCCAGTCCTCACACCGGCCTTACCAGATGGCTGCTTGGGGTTTGTGTGGCAACACCACCTTTCCCCGGGGGCCCCTGGCTCCTCTCTTCCTGGGTGTGGTGGGGTTCAGCTCCTAAGACAGACATTGGTCCCCTCGTTTCCTGGGGGGCTCCTAGCTCTTCCTGGGTTTGTATTCCATCTTTTCCTTCTTCCTCCAAGAGCGTTTCAGTGCAGGGGTTTGGGGAGGGGGGGGCACACTCTGAGGCTCCCTGGACATAGATGTCTTCTTATGCTCTTACGTTTGAATGACAGTTTGACTGCACAATGAACTCTTTTTCTCTCAGTTCTTTAGAATGTCACCTGTGACCTCCGGTGCTTTGCTGAGAAACTTAGTGTCACCGTGGCTGTCGCTCCAAAAGTGTTTACAGTGTCCCTGGGTGTCCACGGGAGATTGGTTCCAGGGCCCCCATGGATAACGAGACAACCCCATGCTCAAGTCTGCCGTAGAAAACGGTGTGTTGCATGTAGCACACCGGCTGCTGCAGTGTGGCCGCACGGCGCTCACGGCCATGGGTACAGAGAGCGCTCCACTTGCGGCAAGCGTGAGATTTGCTTTCTGGCACTTTCTCCCACTGCTTTTGAATGATTGTGGTGTGAGGTTGGTTGAATACGCGTGTGGGACCCCCGTGGACGCGCAGGCCCTCTGTATGTATTTGGTTAGGTGTGACCAGTGTCCCACCCGACTGCACCCTGGGCGCCCCCAGCGAGGTGTGACCCTGCGCCTCCCGGCAGCTTCGCCAACACAGCGTGTTGTCACTTGCCGTCAATTTTTGCTCGTTTGAGAGGTGCGAAGTGAGACCTCTGTCGCATCTTAGATTGCATTTCTCAAAAGATGAGTGAAGTTAAGTCTTCTTTCATATGCTGGAGGGTCGTTTCCTTTCTGTCTAATGTCAGTTGTCTGTGTGCGTCTTTTCTCCGATTTTACTATCCAGCTTTCAAGATTTCCTGGCACGTTAGGGATTCCAGCCTGCTGTCCGTGGTTTGTGTTCCGAGTATTTTCTCCCGAGCCTCAGCCCTTTTCACTTAGTTCACGGTGGTTTTTGTCCTGCACACGAACAACTGTTTATGGAGTCAAACGAATTCATCTCGTGTGTTGTAGTGCCTGGACTTGAACTCCGGTTAGAAAGCCTTTCCTTGCACTTGGTTTCTCCCATTTCCGCGCTCGGATCCCAGCCTGTTTATCTGCAAGTCCATCTTTGCCCGCCTTTGGGTTCAGCTGGGACCGACCCCACTCCTGTGCCGAGTCTCCGCCCGGCCAGCAGCACTGGATTGAATTAGGACAGGCCCGGGGTCCGAGTGTGTTCCGGCTCCTGCTCAGTGCCTGCCTCTTCAATGATGTTTAAGCCCACTTTTTAGTGTCCTAGGTCCACGTGGCGAGATGAGCCAGGGCTATGTCTGTGAACTGGTTGTTTCTCTTTAACGTCCGTGTGGGCACGGAGTCCCAGAGAGCAGTTTCCAGGCTCTCGACCTCACGTGGAAAGGTGCTGGCTCGGGTAGTAGGTGGTCATCAGCTGTGATCAGATGGCCATCAGCTGTAACCGGTTAGCCATTGGCCACTGGTATAACTGCCGTGGCTACGCTAGCAAGCGTGGATTGTGGCTGGCAAGTGCAGTTAGCAAGCGGATTGTGGATCGCGGATAGGGTTGACCCTATCTCCTGTGTCTTGCCCGGCCGCCAGTGAGACTGAGGTGCAGGAAGACCCCTCGTTGGGGTACTGGCGGATGTTTGCTTCTGTGTCTCGACCAGCCGCCTCCGAGACTATAGTGGTATGACGCCCCTATCTATGGCTCCGTGGGTGTTCCTTTTTGGCCTCACCATGTCCTGCGTTCTGGTGTGGGGAGCGGGAGCTGAGACCCTGCATTACAGTCCGCATCCACTTCTGGTCCCGGGGAGCCACTCCCATTTCCTGGGGTCTGCTGAGAAGATGAGCGGGAGAGACTGTCCCAAGGTACTGGGGGTCTGGGGACACTTCCTCCAGCCAAATTCAGTGAGGTCCGCGGGGCAGGCCTCCTGCTCACCAGAGCCAGACAGCCCGGGGCCCAGGCCTAGGGGCCTCCTGGGCACCCACCCCTGGTCAGTGGAGTTTGGGGGGCGGGGAGCAAGAGCCTGTGCTGTTTCCTCCTCGGTTTCCCCCTGGGCGGCCCCCCAGCCTCTGCTCCCTGGATCCCAGAGTCTTTGCCTGAAAGATCCCTGAGAAGTGGAGACCCATTTCCTAAATATTGAGTGTAGACCTGGTCATGTGAAAATCGTACTCATCCTACGAACTCTGGGCCGTTCGAAGGAGACGCTGGGCATATTGAGCAAAGCTTACAGCTGGGAGGGGTGCTGGGCAGAGAGGGGAAGGTGGGACAGGAAGTGTTAAGGGTCCCCAGCCTGGCCTCGCGCTCAGAGGGGGAGAAGGGGCGGAGAACTTGACAGAGACTGAGAAACAAACAGCTTTTGGATTGTCAAAGCCAAACCTCCCAGGTGCACTCCTACCCGAGTTTCATCTGACCACTGAAGCGCCAGGACCCAGCAAAACTCCAGGGCCGGGTCCCTGTCTGGGCAGGAATCTGCCCCACGTCCCAACCCCCATCGGCCTCACTGCCAGCCAGTGCAGCCGGGAAATCACGTGGATACTTAATCAGAAACAGCAGAAGCTGTCTGCTCCCCCCTTGTTTTCCTCCCTCCTACTTAACCGTTTTTGGACTTGAACCTCAGAACCTCAGTTCACCCAGGGAAAGGCCAATTCTCGTGCCGATTTCTGCTGGGACACACCGGATATTGGGATGGGCTTCTAGTCCCACTTGGGTGTTTTGATGGCCACTGTCAGCACCAGAGCCCTCCCGGGTGTCATTTCTGTTAGGCTGCGCTGGATTGGGGGGGGCGGGGGGGGCGCAGAACAGCGGGGAGTCCATCTAATGAACATCGTCCTCGTCCATGGCCGGGTGTGAGGCCGGGTGTGACGGAAGCAAAAGCATTCCTCCCCCACCCACCCTCACCGCTGGGGACTCACAGAGGGTGGCCACGTGGGCGGGAGGCCAGGCCAGCGGGGATGCTCACGGTCCTGAGCAGGGCCAGCCTGGCCAGCCACCGCTCAGCCTCAGGTCTAATTGGTTAAGAGAACAAAAGCTGGGGAGTGGCGGGAGGTTTGCAGGGAGGGGTGGTGCTCATCTCTGGAGAATTTGGAGGTTCTCCCCTCAGGAACCGAAGGGTCTCAGAGTTCACGTGCCTTGCAAGCTGACAAGTGAGCCTGCACAGTGTCAGAACCCACAGACCCCCGGGTCAGGGACCAAGAACAGTGCTCTTCTCACAGCAAGAGCGGCAGCCGGCAGCCGGGGAGGGGGGCCCATCCGCAGGGGTTCTGGAGAGGCCCCGCCGACGCCGGCCTGCCGGGGGCGTGGCCCGGGCCCAGGGAACCTGACTCTTCTGCACCGCTATGACCTTGCCCCCAGGAAGACACTCCGGTGCTCGGGAGGGTGACCCTGTGTCCATAAGGCTGGTCCAGAGGAAAAAGGGCTCAAAAGGCGTTTGGAGGTGGGGGAGGGGAAGCCACCGGAAGTGTCTCGCGGCTCCCCTCTAGCCCGCCCCGGTCTAGGGAGTCAGGGTTCCCCCGTCCCGAATGCCCACTCCGCAGGCCGGTGGGGTGGGGGCCTGCTCCTGCCCCGCCAGGCAGCCTCGCGGGGTGGAAGGTTCAGGACAAGATTACGGAAGCCGTCTTGGCAGTGGGGAGGCTGGGGGCAGGCACCCCACGGCTCAGACCCGAGGGGCACGTCCTGGGCGTCCGGTGGCAGCTTCGGAGCCGGACTCCGTCCCAGCAGCGCTCACAGGCTCCAGCAGAGGACAGGTTCCCTCTCCCCGCCTCCCCCTTCCTCTTTCTCAGCAAGTTCTCCGTGCAGACGTGAGCGCACCCTCAAAGCTACCCACTTTGTTTCTCAACCTCTCGCAGTTGCGCAAATCTGTGCTCGCCGCAGGGCGCACCTGGCCCCCGGGCCAGCGCCCCCCTCAAATCTGGACGCAGCCCCGTGGTTTCCCGTCCCCGACACACCCTGTGCACGTCACTTCGTTGAAACGGAGAAAACATCTCCCGAGGAAAGGCGGGGAGGGAGGTTAGCAAGTCGCAACCCGTGCCCCCGCCCTGTGTCCCTCCTCCACCACCTCGGCCTGCCCCTGCCCCGCCCCACGCTCCCAGGCCCCCGCGCACCCCGCTTCCTGTCCCCAGGGCCCGGCCGGCCCCGCCTCCAGTTCCTGCAGCCCGCCTCCCCGCTCTCCTTCCCGGTCCCCACGCCCCACATCTAACGCTGAACTGCTCCCCTGCTCCCCGCCCCCAGCGCCCCGTCCCCCCCACGCATCGCCTCTCCCTGCGGCCAGGGCGGTCCTGGGCCTCCACACACGCCGGGTCTCCCGGAGACCCTCTGGACAACCACGACCCGGCCCACAGCCCCGAACACAGGGTCTGATCGGGACAGCGTGTCAGGCCTTCGGGGAGCGCTACGGAACGAGTCACCCCCTCCCAACCCACCACATGAGCTGCTTGGACGGCTCAGGTCCACCGGCAGCCCGCCGGGTGCAGACTTTCCCTCCAGGCAGGGCGCACACGCCGCTTCTGGGGTGATGAGCCCAGGCACCCTCCCCGGACCCATGCTGCGACGCGTGGGCCTGTGTCGCCTCCTGGTGGCCAACCGCGCAAAATGCGACCGCAGGGAGTGGAGAAGGGTACAAAGACAGGAGCGCGGGGAGGAGGAAGGAGGGGCGTCTCCCCGAGAGGAGCGGTTTCCCGATGGCCGCCTTCAGCCACCAGCCCCAAACGCAGGGAGGGACACTGGACCCCACAGGACCCCAATTCTGACTCGATCCCAGTTCTGATCCTGATCGGTCCCCATCGCATTTCTGATGAGACTGAAGCCCAAATTAGGACGCCTTTTAACTAGGGGCCGGGAGGGGTGTCGCTGGACCCACGGGTGAGGGCTGGTGGACCCGCACCCACGGAGACCACCCGCAGAGGAAGGGGTGCCTGGGCAAGCCCCTGCTGGGTTTGGGGTCAGGGCCCCGTTGCAGGAACGGACGGCTGTTTTTGCCGGGAGCTCTCTGGAGCTGCAGGATCCGCCCCTCCCCCCCTTCTCTGAACAGCCAACAGCGGGCCTAGTGCGGTGCAGAGGGCGCTGCGGGGCTCAGGGGCAGGTTGGGCAGCTCTCTCCAAGCCCACCCACCACCAGGAAGAACAGGTTGGGGAAATACCCCCCAAGACTTGGGGACACACTGGGAAGAAGGGACAGTGCAGCAGGGAAAAGACGCACGTGAACCAGAAGGAAACAGCATAATTCCAGGATCTATAAGGGCCAGGAAGCGCTCGGAGCAGTGTGATGTTTAAGTGTGATCGGAGGACAGGGAGTGTCAAGGAATCTCCCAGGAAGAGAGGTCCCCGAGAGCCAAGGCCCCTAGGGAAGAGCCTAGAAGAGCATTCTGGCCAGAAGAGATGCTGTGCAGAGGCCCTGGGGCGACAAGGGGGTCGTGAGGTCCTCCAGTGGAGGGAACCCAGAGGGGAAGTGGTCAGAGAACGGAGCTGACTGCGGGAGAGGTCAGCCCCGGGCAGTGTGGTCCGGCGCTGAGTGAGTGGGTGACCTCCCAGGCAGGTCCCCCGGGTAAAACTGCAGCCACACAGAGGCTGCCGGAGTGAAGTCGCACCACTCCACAGGTGCCGAGAGGAACCCGCGAGACTCAGGGTCACAGCACACACTGCCTCACAGGACAGCACCAGGTCCCTGCCCCAAGTCCCGGGGTGACGCGATGGGCTACGCACACAACGGGTCAGATCACAGCGGAGTGACCTAGGGTCTCGAGGCAAGCAGCAAACGTGCCAGTCCCTCCCCCGGGAGTGGTCAGTCGACAGTGGTCACCCCTGGTCCCCTTGACTTGCCTAGCGGCTACAGAAACCCCTCAGCCTCGGACAGCTGGCCCTATGGTCTGGGCATTCAGCGAGAACACGTAGGACACACGGGGCGCACAGCTCACAGCCTCTCTCAACTATCCTACCGTCAGCTGAACTCCAGTTGTCACACAGCGGGCCACCCCGCCACAGGCCAGAGGTGCTGACGGGCTGGGACCACACCTGCTCCTTTTGTCCCGCACGTGCTCGATCAGTCCACTTGCAGGGTAAGGTGACCCGCCGTGCTGTCCTCTGCCATGCTCCCAGGATCGTTCACGGGTCCAGAGGGGGTGCTGGTGGCACCGCAGAGGACCCGAGCTTCCTCTTTGAGGGCCCGACGTGGCCCTGACCCACACACAGCAGGGAGGTGCTCCTCCCCACCTCACCGGGAGGAGCCTCAGGCTGTTTTCCCTTAGGACCGCCCGGGTGGGTGCTGGGTCGGGCCTGCTGATCTTAGGGCTGTGCCGGCTCACCTGCCTGGTAGAGAGGGTCCTGACCGCTGTCCCTCGGCCTAGTGCCACTGCCAGAAGAGGGTCCTCACTCCCGCTGCTGCCTGGAGCCAGGGATCTGTCCCCCCATGGGACAACCTGGGGGTCCAATGAGAGGACGTGGTCTGAGCAATCATTAGAGGCGACCATGGCCAGGAGGCAGCCCCGGTTCCCAGGGAGAGGCGTCTGGGGCCCACCCTCTCCGCATCGGAGCACGTAGCCCAGATTGAACTTGCTCTGCGTCATCCGTTCGTTATTTGGCTTCAGCCCTGTGAGCAATGTCACCAGCATTCGCAGCCTCACCCGCCGGACGTGGCTTCACCCAAACCACGTGGGCACGATCCAAATAAATCCCAGGAGGATTAAAAGAAGCCGTAATTCAACTACACTAACGTGGAGACTCAACTTACCCAAGTGTGTGGGATGCAGGCAAATCTCTGCTTAGCGGGCATCTCTAGTGTTGGGTGTGTGTGTTAGAAAGGAAGGAAGGCCTACAAGCAGCAGTCTAAGCTTCCGCCGGAGGAAACCGGAGAAAGAAGAGGCACTAGAAGCCTAAAGCCAACAGAAGGACACAAATAACAACGACTAGATCAGAAATCAGTGCAACTGAAGACAGGAAATCAGAGGGGAAAAATCAATGACACCAAAAGCTGGTTAGTTGTGTGTGTGGGGGGGGAACGTCAATAAGACTGAGAAGCCTCTACTCAGGCTAACCAGAAATAAGAAGAGGCAAGAGAGATCACTGCAATGAGAAATGGCAGACAGGCCATCGCTGCCGACCCCAGGGACATCGAAGGGACAATGAAGGTCACACGAACGACTCGATGCCCACAAATCCGGTAACTCTGATGAAAGGGACCGAGTCCTGGAAAGACGTAAACTACCACAACTCGTACACGGAGAAAGGTACGCTAACGAGGCCGATACCTATTAACGAAGTTGAATCAGTAATTAATAACCTTCGAAACAGGAAAGCAGCAGGCCCAGAAGGTCCCACTGGTAAATTGTATTGGACCTTTAAGGCAGAAATGATACCCGTTCTGTACAATCTGTTCCAGAAAATAGAAACAGAGAGAATGCTTCCTGCCTCATTTTGAGGCCAGCGTGACCCTAATAAATCCAAACCCGGACAGAGAAAGAAGAAGAAAGGGAAACCGCAGATCACCACGGATCAGTACCTCTCTCGAGCATGAACGCAAAAATCCTCCCCGAAATATGAGCAAATCACACCCAGCGATGGATTACACTGCACCAAAGCATTCTATGCCTCTACCCGGTGGATTTGCTTCCGGGGCTGCAGATCGGTTCAGTATTTTAAAAATTAAAGACTGTAATTCACGCCTATGGGCTAAAAATCAACACATGACGTGACCTCATCAATGGATGCCGGAAGAGCATCTGACAAAACCCAACACACATTCCTGATGGAAACTCTCCAGAAACTGCAAAGACGGGGTAATCTTCAACTTGATCAAGCTCAGTCTACCGGAAAGCATACCGCTGACATCACACTTGAGGGTGAGAAACCACATGCTTCCCCCTTGAGAGCAGGAGCAAGGCAAGGATGTCCCCTGTCATCTCTCCTAGTCACCACCGTCCTGGAAGTCTAGGAAGGTGAAGGGAGACAAGGGAAGCAAAGGACATGTACGCGCTGGGAAGGAAGACATACAACTGTCCTCGTTCACACATGACGTGACTGTCTGCGGGGAAACCCGAGGAATTAACAAGAGGCCCCTGGAACGAGTAAGTGCTGACAACAAGGTTGCAGGAGCCAAGGGTGGCGCACAAAATCCGCTGCTTTCCTGCACACCAGCAGTGCCCTGTGGAATTCTGACGCTTAAAGCAACACCATTTACAGCAGCACCACAGAAATGGAAGCGTTCGGTGTACCTAACGGAACATGTACGCGGCGTCTGACGACAACCACAAAAGTAGGGTGAGAGGAATCAAAGATCTCCATGAGTGGAGAGGCGTCCCCTGCTCACCGATAGGAGCTCAATGCTGTTCAGAAGTCAGTTCCTCCCAACTTGACCTATCGATTCAAAGCAACCCCAGTTTAAATCCCAGCAAGTTATTTTCTCGATGTTGACAAACCCATTCTGAAGTTTACCGGAAGGCAAAAACCCAGAAGAGCCGACACCATACTGAAGGGAACAACAGCCTTGGAGGACTGACCCTGGGTGACTTACTCTCAAGCTCCAGTCATCAAGACAGCCTGGTGTTGACCACAGACCGGACAGATAGGTCAGTGGGACGGAACAGAGAGCCAGAAATACGTGCACACAAACATGGTCAACTAAGGAGCTAAGCCTGCTCAGTGGAGTGGAGTGTCTTTTCCAGAAACAGTGGTGGAACATCTGGACATGCGTAAATAAAAGGTGAGTCTAGACACAGGCCTTATGCCTTTCACAGAATTAGCTGAAAATTCATCGTAGACCTGCAAAACTCTCAACCTTGTCAAAGATAACAAGGGCGAAAACCTACATGAGCTTGGATTTGGCGACGATTTTTTAGCTGCAACATCATAAGCACCATCCATGAGAGAAAAAAGTCGGTAAGTTGGACTTTATTTAAACTTTAAAATTTTACTCTGCTAAATATACTGTGAAGACAATGCAAAAACAAGCCACAGTTTAGGAGAAAATATTTCCTAAACATGTGCCTGATACGAGATAGCGTCCAAGATGCACAAGGAACTCTGAAAAGCCAACAATAAGAAAAACAACCCGGCGGGGGGTGGGGGTGGACAGCCCGGTGGCTCAGGCGGTTGGAGCGCCGCGCTCCTAACACCGAAGGCTGCCGCTTCAATTCCCACATGGGCCAGTGAGCAGCGCCCTCTGCAGCTAAGATGGTGAACAACAGTTCTCCCTGGAGCCGGGCTGCCCTGAGCAGCCACAGTTTGGTGTGGGCCGCCGTGTGCTGCGGTAGGCTCCTGTGTGCCGCCATGAGTGGCTGGTGGCCAGCAGCCATTGTGAGCGGTCGGCATCCGGCGAGAGCTGCCGTGAGCGGCCGACCGATGACTGGCGACCGACTGCCTCAGCGGCGGGGAGGCGGGGAGGCGGGGGGGGGGGGGGGGGGGGGGCCGAGCGCAAGGCTCCTAATACCAGCGTGGGCCAGGGAGCTGTGCCCTACACAACTAGACTGAGAAACAAGGGCTTGAACCGGAGTGTGTGGGGGGGATGCGGGAGGAAGGGTGGGGGGAGAAAACAACCCAATTTTAAATCGGGCAGCATTTGAAACGATGCTTCACAGCATATGTCATTAGGAAAATGCCAATCCAAGCAACAATAAGCTATCAAGAGAATGGCTAAAACCCCAAACTCTGACAACGCCAAGTGCTGCCCAGGGTGTGCAGCCGCGGGAACTCCCACTCACGGTTTGGGGGGTGCAGATGGAGCAGCCACTTTGGAGGACAGTGTGGTGGCTTCTGACAGAACCCAACACACTCTCATCGTGAGATCCAGCAGTCGCGCTCTCTGGCATTTAGCCAAGTGAGTTGAACACTTATGTCCACCCAAAAACCTGCACACCGATATCTGCGGTAGATTTCTTCACCATTGGCAAAAACTGGGTGCAACCAAGATGTCTTTGAAGGGTGCACAGAATAATGGCCATACACTCATATGATAAAATAGTATTCCACAACAAAAAGAAAATGCCTATCTATCCACAAAAAGGCATGGGTGAGCCATAAATACACATTGCTAAGTGCTATAAGCTAGTGTGAATTGGCTGCATGCTATCTCGTTCCAAGTATGTGACATTCTAGGAAAGGGACAACTGACTACAGGGTAAGAAGGTGAGTGCTGGGGGGTGGCTGGATGGCTCAGCTGGTTAGAGCGCAAGCTCTGAACAAGGTTGCCGGTTCGATTTCCACATGGGTCAGTGAGCTGCGCCCTCCACAACTGGATTGAAGACAACGAGCTGCTGCTGAGCTGCTGGTTGGGCAGCCAGATGGCTCAGGTGCTTAGAGCACGAGCTCTCAACAACAAGGTTGCCGGTTCAATTCCCGCATGGGATGGTGGGCTGCGCCCCCTGCAACTAAAGATTGAAAACGGGGACTGGACTTGGAGCTGAGCTGCGCCCTCCACAACTAGATTGAAGGACGACTTGGAGCTGATGGGCCCTGGAGAAACACACTGTTTCCCAATATTCCACAATAAAATTTTTAAAAAATGAAGATGAGTGCTTGCCAGAGAATAGAGGGGCATGGGTGGGGTGGTTAGGTGAAGCATGAGGGGGTTTTTGGAGGATGAAACTATACTCCAGGGTGAGGATACTGGAATAATAGATACATCGCATTATGTACTTGTCCATAGCCACAGAACTTGACAACACAAATAGTGAGCCTTAATGAATGCAAATTTTTAAAAAATAATTTAGGAGGTCAGGGGGAATCCCAGGAAGGAATGTCCCCTCTGGCAAAAGAATGTCACTGTATTACACATGCTGGGTCACTGAGTGGCTAGGGAAAGGGGCCGACATCCGTCACCTGGGAATAAGTGGAGTCTGTAAGAAGAAAGGGAAGGGGAGTGTGCACAAGCCCTGTGCTCTAGTGGATGGAGATGTGTCCCACGGGGGCGTGGCTAGCAATGGTCATTCTGTCTTGTGTACTGAAACCAACAACTCAGGAAGTGGCTGGTGGATGGCGGGAACTAGGTTTGTCTCCGTCGGAGTGGGAGGCTACAGGTGAGCAAGAGGTGAGGTGAGGAAGGTCTGTGTGGTAATGATCAGAGCGGCAGCACGGAGAAGAGCTTGTGGTTAATGGATACACTGTTAGCAGAGAAATGCTTACAGGTCCCTGACCATGCACGTTTTGCCCACACACATTTATTTCTTTGCTTTGTCTGCTGGGAGGGCACAAAGAAACAACACCCCAGCAGCAATGAGTACACCTCTTCCCCAGAACTTGGTTTCTAAGACCACTCTCTAATACAAGGGAGGACCCAGAGCTCCTTGGGGAATTGGATGATTTTAGCACCAGGAAGGAAATGTACAGGATGAGCCTGGAGCATCTGTAATTCTAGAAAGCAAGGAGGTCCTCAACAAACAAACAAAGAACTGGAACCAAGGCTGGAACCATTTGAGCAACAAAATAAATAAATGGCAGTGAGTTATAACCCAAAGCATAAACACACATGTGCACATGCTGATAAATGACTAAATAAATGAATCAGCAGGGGAGAAGGGACAAATGTCCCATTGTGAGTAGGGTGCCATCAGGCTAGGCATCATCACTGGAAGTGACATGTATGGATGGCACTGGAGCAGGTCCTGACAACCCAGATAGGTTACATGAGGAGGTCCTGAACACACAGTGACAGGTAACTGTCCGCTGCCTTCAGCTTCCCAACCTGCACCCATGGTTTCATAGTGTGTGGGGGGGTCTCCTGTGACCCGCTGACTGGGAAGGAACAAAGGCAGACCAGTGACAGAGGCTCTGCACACGAGGACCTTTATAATTAGGTGGGCGGCACGACCCATTTCGTGGGCACGTCAGCCTCTTTCCCCAGCACTGCTGCCATCGGCCAGCAGGCTCAGGAGCCACGGCAGTGGGGCGGGGGGTGCCATAGCCTTGCGACCTGGACTCCGCCCACAGGGCCAGCTGGATGCAGTGGCTGTCAGGTGCTCAGCTGCCACGTGCAGAGCCTCACCCTGGCCCTGTCTTCTCCATGGGGTGGGGTGGATGGCCCTCCATTCTTACTGTAGGGGACACTTGGGGTGTGGACCTACCTTCCTGCCTATGATGCTTCTGCCAAAACCACCATCGTGGCATTGCAGACGCCTTGTCCACCCTCACAGTGTCCCCAGGAGCTCGCTCCACCGCAGGTGAAGTGTGGCAGTGGGATCGTGCTTGTGGAGGTTGCGGGCCACACAGCTGGCCTGGCAGATGGTGGGAGGAATGGCAGTGTGGGGTTTAGACTAGCCTGGCGCCAGTGGGGTGGCGACCCCATGGAGCTGGGGTCATGCCCTCTGGGTGCAGTAGACGCTCCGAGTCGGTGATCCACAGCTTCTCCCACAGGGTTCCAGGTCTAGGTATCAGGAAGTGGATGTGGCAGTGTTGCTGTCCCTAACAGTTCACTAGTAAAAAACTCTCTTCCTGTCCCACAGCTCTGGGCTCTGCAGACTGGAGTCAGATTCTGAGAGACAGGTGCTCTACAGTGACCAACTAACCTCATATGCCTGGGACTTCACGGGTTTCAAACTTCAAGTGCCACGTCCTAGGAATCCCCAGTCCTGGGCAAACCCGAGAGGGCTTCCACCTTGGGACACATTACACGGTAAGGTGAGGCTGCCCCATCAACTTTGGGCCCCTCACACCGGGGAATCGACAGGGTGGCTGTGCTGGCTGGGGTAACCAGTCCCAGATGGGAAAGCTGGGCTTTCATTGCAGAATGGGGCAAGGAGAAAGTCTGGAAGGCAGGAGGTCACCTAGGGTCTGTCTGAGTAGCCTCTGTCCCGGAGTAAATGCCAGTGGAAACTAGGACCACCAGACCCAGGCACAGCCCCCTCGGGAAGGAAGGTCTGAGTCACCCCACCAGAGAGAAGTGCGACCAGCTGAGGACAAAGGGAACATGGGATGGGCGGTGGGAGGTGGTGATGGGGGCCAGCTCCAGGCATGGCTGTAGGAGGGCCGGGTACCTCTCCTTAGCTTCCCAGGACAGCACTTACACTGCACTAAATTCTTCCCTCCCGGTTTCCTCTCCCCTTCTACCTACATAACACACTAATAACAGTGAGCCTTACATCTTAGCTTTGGTTCCTTAACTCTTCCAGAGCTTCGAGTCCAACACTCTTAGAGAGCATGTGACTCCGTCAGAATCCGTCACCCAAAGCTGGACAAAATGATGACTATAACTTTCCTTCAGTCTCGTCTGGAGCATTAGCTTGGGTTGGGTTGGGGTAGAGACGCCCTAGTTAGCAGAAGCATGATTTTACCTGTTTTTATTTGGAAGTTAAATGTGATTTAAAATAAAGTGTGTGTGTGTGTGTCTGTGTGTGTGTATACGCACATTGGGTCATCAGGAGGGAGACTGTGCTGGGTGCGTCTTGTCAGCTTCAGCTGGAACTTGGGTGAAGTTGGGGAGGTGGAGTGAGGGGTGACCGTGGCCAGGAATGGTCGCAGACCCCAGCTGCTGGCCCTTAGGCCGACAGAGGCAATCACCTCGCCGTGGATCCATTTTCCAATGCTTGCTTTCTAAGATGTTTTTATCTCCGGTCAGGTGTCACTCCCCCAGAGTGACCACTCTATCAGGAGAGCCTCCCCTCCAGTCAGTCTATTCTGTTACCCCGTCTTATTTCCTTCACAGCACCTACCACTATCTGAAACAGCACGTTTTTAATCTCTGCTTAGAAAAATATCATCCCCATGAAAGGAGGGACCTTGTCTGTCTTATTTGTCACTGTGGCCTTTGGTCTCGGCTCACAAAGGCCCCAGGTGAAAACAGATTTGCTGAAAGAGTGGTTGCCCGACCAGAGGGGCACGCAAGATGCACACGCAGCAACGTGGGCGGACACATGTGAGCTGTGGAGAAGACACAGGCAACATTAGATTTATAGCACAATACTACGAATAAAATGTTTACAATACACACAACTCAATATATATTTTTAAAAACGTGCAGATAACATAATTATGGAAAGTGGACTGGAGGAGGGAAGGGGTGAGAATGGGAGGTGACAGGCAGGAAAGTTTGAAAAGATGCTGCTGAGGTATGCAGCAAAGATGACAGCATGACGTAAACAAAGGGACAAGGCCACCCAGATTCTCTGCCCCAACATTAAAATTAAAGGATGGAGGGGTGGTGTGGCAGGGTGAAAACAAGACTGCAATTTCCTGGACAATCCCAGGATGAGGTGGAATCCATGTCCCCTCATCAAAGATGGCTGGTCTGTGACAGCAGGTGACAGAATTGTGTGCAGTGACTCTCAGAGACCGCTGCTGTAGGGTGCCCACGTCCAGGGGCTCTGGTTGGCCATCCACGCTTAGCCCAGCCTTCCCTACCAAGGCTGAACTCTCCAGATGACCCCCAGCCATTCATGTCTTCTCACCCGAGGCCCGTTGACATCAGGCAGCAGAGAAAAGCCGTTCTGTTGGGCCCCAAGCTCCTGACGCACAAAGCGTCATAAACATCATTCTGCAGCACTAATGCTGGGGCGATTTGTTACACAGCCAGAGCACACACACACAGGAGGGCAGGGGTGGAGAGGACAGGCAGGCTGCAGTGGGCAGAGGGGGACCAAGTGGGGCAAAGTGCATGGCCAACCCACACTCCCATCCTAAACTCATAGGAGCTGCTCCTCAGCCCCCACCTGGAACAGCTCCTCCTACCCTTGTACCTGTGGAACTGCTCTCCATCTTCACTCCGCCCTCAGGGGACCACTTGCTGCCCGGCCCGCCTGGTAAGACCCTGACACCCCAAGCTAAGATCCTTTGGTGGCTCCTTATCCTTCTCAAGGTGAAGCCATGTGCTTTTGAGACTCTCCTCCGCCTGGCCTCTCACCAGCCTGTTGAACCTACACACACCAGCACCCCTCATTCCTCATCACCACCTACCCACACGTGGCTCTCCCCCAAACTTCCTCTTTCCTCCACTTTGAGCCCCATTCCTTCAGGTTGCATTGTTTTCAAGAGGCTTGTTCCAACTCCAAGACCAAGCTGTCCCCATCCTTCGGCCTTCCCCCCACATTCCCCAAGCCCCCAGTATTCCCCCATCACTCTGTTCCACGTGTCCACGCTGTCCCCCCCACGCATAGCCTGCACCGCCCACCGGCTCCATCCCTACCCACCCCCCACCGCACCCCTACCCCCGTCCCTGTCGCCGTGTCTCCCAGCGCTCCGCACCTCCCAGCCCCGTGTCCTGGCCTGTCCTCTCCCCACTTCGTCCTCACAGCAACTCGTGTTGCCGTGTCCTCTGTATCTCCCCTGTCCCTACGGCCTCC
Organism: Rhinolophus sinicus; assembly: GCF_057876585.1. Taxonomy (NCBI): domain Eukaryota; kingdom Metazoa; phylum Chordata; class Mammalia; order Chiroptera; family Rhinolophidae; genus Rhinolophus; species Rhinolophus sinicus. The sequence goes on along the minus strand of NC_142514.1, from coordinate 188,739,628 downwards.
AGTGCACCCCCAACTGTGTTCCCGTGTCCTCGCTTCCCCGGTCCTTTGCACCTCCCCGTACTCGTCTCCCCTCCCCCCCATCCTCTGTCCTCCGCACGTCCTCATACCCTCCGCCCCCGGCCAGCGCCCCTCGCCCTCCGCGTCCCGGTCCTCCACACCTCTGCAAACCCTCCAACCCGGCATCCGCGTCCTCCTCCCTGCACATCCTGGGTTCCCGCGCCCCTGCGCGGCGCGGGTCGGCGCGCCCAGGTGGATGCGCGCGCGTTGCGTGGAGACGAGCGCCGGGCACACCCTAACACGTCGGCCCGCCTCCCGCGCGGCGGATTGGCTTCCCGCGGGCTGGCGGGGCCGGGATTGGCTCCCGCCGCGCGCCGGCCGGGCCCGTTTCACGGTGGGTAGCACCGCAGCGTGGATGCTGCTCGATCCCGCCGCGGCCCCCAGGAGCGTGGAGCCCGAGCGGCGGGGCGGGGCCGGGCGGGGGCACCGCCGGAGCCTCTCCGCCGCCCATCCCGGGCCCGCGGCCAAGGGCAGCCTGGGGTCGCGGCCGCAGTCGGTGGCCGCGGGCGGCGGACAAAGGGCCATGCGGGGCTCGGGGATGCAGCGCGGGGCGCGCGGGAGCCGGGGGCCGCAGCGGCGCCGCTGAGCGCGGCCCGGGGCGGGACAGGGCCGGCCGCGATGCCGTGGTTCCCGTTGAAGAAGATCCGCAAGCAGATCAAGCTGCTGCTCCTGCTGGTGCTGCTCACCTGCGCCGCGTGGCTCACGTACGTGCACCTGAACCTGGTGCGCCAGGGCCGCGCGCTGCGCCAGCGGCTGGGCTACGGGCGAGGTACAGGAGGGGGCGCGCGCCCTGGGGCGGGGGGCGGGGAGGACCCCGAGCAGCGCCGGTCAGGGCCCTCCCACTGCGCCCTGCTCTCGGCGTGGGCCAGACCCGCCCGCACACCCTGTCTGCCCTTCCCAGCTCGGTAATATTGGGGCAGGGGGCGCGGTTTGGCCCGGCCCGGACGCCCTATGATGTCACCAGTGACGAGCGCGACCCTCTTGGGGAGCGTCCCTGAAACTGAGTGGACTCGGGATCTGGCCTGGAGCCGGTAGTGACGGGGTTAATGGGGAGGGGGTCTCCTAGAGAGATCTCCGCCCCCACGCCCTGCGCGCTGGGATTTCCAGAGGCCAAGTCTGACTGCTGTCTCCATCACTCTCTTTGTACCTAGCAGAGCCTCAGTGTCCCCATCAGCTCTGGGGGAGGTACAGGGCGGTTGGGGGAGCTAACCGTGCAGTTGGAACGCTTCCTGGAGATGGTGCCCTAGGTGAACCTGGGATCGGGGACTGTGTGCTAGGTAGGCGTGGTGCTAGGGATCCAGCCCGGGGAGCCCTGAACTGCCTGGACTAAATTCCCAGGCACCCCTAGCTCACCCCAGTGCGGGCAGTGAACCCATGGAACAGATCAGGGCCCCGTGAGCACGGTGGGAAAGAGCCATGGGAGGTGTCCTGCCGCCTTAGCCAGGGGGATCTTGGATGTGGTGACCTTTGACACACAACATTTGGGGGAAGAGTGTCCCAACAGGAGGAACAGCATGATGAAAACCTGGGGTGCAAAGATGGGGGACAGAGTGCCTGGAACCTGGAAAGGAGGAACAGGAGAGAGGGAGACACCTCAGAGCAGGAAAGATCCCAGCTGGGCTGCCCCTGACCCTTATCAAGGAAGTGGAGTATCCTTAGGATGGGGGAGGGGTAGTCTTGCTTCCCAAAGACTCAGAAGGATGACTTTGACTCACAACACCTGGGGGGTCCGAACCTCCCTGTTCAGCCCCACCCATTCCCCACTTGCCAAAGCCCCTTTGCTTTCCCTCAATACCTGACACCTGGGGCTCCAGAGACCCCAGGCCAGGGGTCTGGGCTGGTCCCAACCCCCCAGAGTGCTCGCACCTCCCAGCTGCCACACCCTCAAGAGGCACCCAGCACTGCTCATTCCCTAAAAGAAGCCTCCGCCCTCCCCACCCCCACCCCCAGCTACCAGCAAATAAGGCAGGACCCCAGAGCGTGACTCAGTGACACAGAACAAAACCAGCCCCCCTCCTCAGACGCCTGTGTGGTTTTCTGAGCAACCACAGTCCTCCCCAACCTGACTTCCTGAGCAGTCAGGGAGCTGAACTCAGCAAATGGGAGGGGTGGAGGTGTGGGAACCCCACTTCTGAGCCCCCCTCTGGACCATTGGAGCTGGGAAACTGGTCACCTTGCCTGCACTGCTCAGGGTGCTGGAGATCAAGTCTCATATGGCACCTTCCAGGAGCTCCCCAGCTCCGGCTCTCAGCCCCCTTTCCTGGCCAGCCACCTGGACTCCCACAGGGCAGAGCAGCTGGACAGGCTGAGGCCTTCCTATCAGATCAGGGCTGTCCTCACTGCCACAGGAGTGAAGCAGGAGACCACCTTCCCTGTGCCAGCATCCTGTGCAGGCAGAGGTCCCCAAGGGAGACTTAGCTGGGAGGCAGGGAGCTGGTGTGGACCTTGTGCTGCCACTGAGCCCTGCCGGACCGTGGTGGCAGCCTGGGCTGGGCGCCGCCTGGAGGAGGCTGGTGGGGGTGAGCACCAAGGCCAGGGTGTGGGGATTTGGCTGGGAGCCTCCAGGATTCCCCTCCCAGCTGGGCAGAGGACAGTGCCTGGGGTAAGAACCCAGAACAAGTAGCAGGGGTATCACAGGGGGGAGACCATGGGCAGCCTCTCCCTGAGAGGAGGGCCCAGGACAGGTGTGTCACACAGGAACCCAGCTCCGGCGTCTGGATGTCGAAGCCCAGGCTTGACCCTGGGGCAGAGGGGCCTCCTGGGTGGGCTCAGATCCTGGGGAAGGGGTGTTCAGGTCCACAGCTTAGGAAGGAGGCCTGGGAAGTGGAGGGGGGAGGGGCATGGGGGTGGTCTGCTCCTGGCTAAGGGTTTTTGGGGCCACCAAGCACAGGGGACAGTCTCCCTCAGGGGCTGCCTGGGTCTCAGATCCTCCAGCAGCCAGACCACTGTGCTCATCTCTCCCCTGCCAAGGCTGGTGCCAGGGCTCCTGTGGTCCCAGATGCCAGCCTGAGGGGCAGCAGGGGTTACATGTGCCACACCTTGGGCTGGCTTAGCCTCCCACTACACCAGCACCACAAGCTCCAGCACTAACCCTTAGCTCTCAATTCTGGTAAGGGAGGCAGACACAAAACATTCCAGCGCCCAGGAAAATGCTGGGGGCACAGAGCAGTCCTAAGGAGCTTCCTGGAGGTGGAGCCACTGCAGAGGCTGGCCAGATGCGTGTGTGTGTGCTCGCATATATACTAACATGTGCACACACAAAACTGCTCCCTCACCAACCTGGACTGGGGAAAGCCAGGTAGAGGGCTCAGACAGGGGCTCCCCTACCACAGTGGGATGTCAGAGAAGGGCCAAGTGGAGAGGACTTGTGCAGCTGAAGGGTGGGCACCTGGCGGCACAGGGAGCGTAAAGGAGGAGACACCACTGGCCTTCCTGCTCCACCACAGCCATGTGGGAAGGGGGAGCCTGACCTCAGTAGCAGGACCTGTGGCTTTGGAGAGAGCATAGGCCCCGTCCCACCCCATGTGCCACCCACAGACGGTGAGAAGTTGACTGGAGTGACAGATGGCCGGGGTGTCCTGGCTGCACTGTCCACACAGAAGGCAGAGGACTCCAGTGAGAGCCATGAGGAGGAGCAGGCGGTGAGCAGGGCGGTGGGAGAGGCAGCCGTGTGGACTTTGTGAGTGGGGGCCCGGGATCAGCTGCAACAGGCACCGGCCCAGGCACAGGCAGATAGATGTCCTAGGTCTGCGTCAGGGTGGGCGTGGGTGTGATGTATGGCTCTGCCAGGGGCTGTGTCCCAGTGTGGTGTGTGTGGTTGTAAGATGCCCCCTCCCTGCCCTCACATTTCTCAGCTTTCACCCTGGCATCCTTTCTCTTCTGTAGCCAGGTCAGGACCCAAACATGCTGCTCTCTGGGAAGGTGGGAAGGCCTCCCCCGCTGAACCTCACCCATCAGGCGCCCCCATGGCGGGCTGAGGTGAGCTCTGCGCAGCCTGCAGTGGCTGGGGGGAGGGCGGGGTTTGTGCAGAAGATAAGGTCCCCCTCCCCCCCCCAGTACAAGGGCCAGGTCAACCTGCACGTGTTCGAGGACTGGTGCGGGGGCGCTGTGGGCCACCTGAGGAGGAACCTGCACTTCCCGCTGTTCCCTCACGTGAGTGTGGCGGCAGGGTGGGGCTGACCCTCCAGGGTGGACAGGGCTGTGCAGTGGGTGTTGACGTCAGAGGTTGCTGCCCGCAGACGCGTACCATTGTGAAGAAGTTGGCTGTGTCCCCCAAGTGGAAGAACTACGGACTCCGCATCTTTGGCTTCATTCATCCAGCGAGAGATGGTGCGGGGTTGGGGCCGGCGGGGGTGGGGCATCCTGAAGGACCCGCCCCCTGAGCCCCTGTCCTGTGGCCTAGGAGACGTCCAGTTCTCTGTGGCTTCGGATGACAACTCTGAGTTCTGGCTGAGCCCAAACGAGAGCCCCGCGGGTGCTCAGCTGGTGGCCTTTGTGGGCAAGGTACCCCCATTCCACAGCCCTGACCCCAGCTCCCAGCTCTGCCCTCCCACTCACCATCCACACCTCCCATCTGTCTTCACTGGGCGTCCTGCCGCCGAGGTCCCCTGCCCCCTCCAGTTCTTAGAAACTAGGACTGGATGGGGCTGGAACCCACAAGGAGAGAGGGAACCTCCCCTTCTGTATCGGGACCCAAACATGATACCTTCTGTATCGCCCCCCAGACTGGCTCAGAATGGACGGCACCTGGAGAATTCACCAAGTTCAGCTCCCAGGTGTCCAAGCCCAGACGGTGAGTGACTAGCAGGGTGTGTACATGAGTGTATTTGTGTGTCAGTGTATAGGTGACATCTTGCCCCACACACTAGAACACTGCACCCCCGCTGCCCGGCCACACTGCCATCCTAAGGGACCAGTCCTGAGCCCTCCACCTCCTCTGGGCTCTCCATCTGTTTGGGGTTCCTGGGGCATGGCGGGGCACGTCCCCCTGACTCCTTGTGTCCCCAGGCTCATGGCCTCCCGGAGGTACTACTTTGAGCTGCTGCACAAGCAGGATGACCGGGGCTCAGACCACGTGGAAGTGGGCGTGAGTGTGGCCCCCCCAACCTCGCCTGCCCTGCCCTCCCCCCCTCTGACTACTCCCTGCAGGACAATATGTGGACCCTGCCTCCACCCCCTTCCCCGCAGGAGCTTCTGGTCTAGTTGACAAAGCAGCTGCTCAGGGCAGGCCATGGCTGCTGGAAGCTCAGGGAAGCTTCCTCGAGGAAGCGGCCCTGGAGTAGTCTTGAGAAATGAGAGACATTCCCATGGAGGTCCAGTAGGGAGAGGATTTGGGGCGAGGGTGCAGAGGAATGGAAACACCCAGTCTTCCAGAACTCAGAGGTATCCAGTGGCCAGAGCAGGCAGAGCCTGCAATGCCACCTGGACAGCTGGGTTTCTCCTGAGAATGAGGTACTTGGATTTGCATTTCGGGAAAACCCTGTGGCCGCTGTGTGGAGAGAGCCTCGGGGGAGGCGGGAGTCTTTACAGGGCCCTGGGTCCCTGCACAGCGAGGTGGAAATGGAGGAAATGGCAGGGCAGACGGCTGGTGACTGCAGCGGGCCAAAGGTCCTCAACCCAGCCCTGTGGGATGTTGCACGTATATGGTGTGTGTGGTGGGTGTTACCCAAACTCTGCTTGGTGGAGGGTCCAGGATGGAGACCCAGGTTTGGAATGACCTTGCAGAAGCTGGGGGGAGGGGATAGCTGAGGTCCTAGGATGAGCTAGGAAGGAAAGAGGGCCGGGGACAGAGTCTGCAGAGACTGACAAGCAGCCACAGGAGTGGGTAAACGGAGGGGTTCCAGTGAGCTGAGATGGGGGCCTGGCTCTGGCCCTTGGAAGGCCAGCTGTGACTTCTAGGAGAGCAATGGCTGCAGAACCCCCCCAGGGAGCAGGTGGGGGTGGAAGCCATAACCAGCAGGTGAGGAAACACTCAGGATGTCAGGAAAGCCTTGAGGGGAGGATGGGGAGTCCTTACCTGCCACTGGGACCCCAGCCTTCTGGCCACCACCAGTTTCCCTGTTGCCCCCCGCCTCCCATCCACCCTCCGAACTTCTGGCATCCCTGAAGGGGTTTCCCCCACTAGTACCTCACCCTCAGAGCAGGCAAGACCCATTCCTCGTGTCCCAGCCATGTTCCTGCAGGAACCCAGACTTCGGTCCTGACGGTGCTTTCCACCCCCCTCAGTGGCGAGCCTTCCTGCCCGGCCTGAAGTTCCAGGTCATAGGCTCCGCTCACCTCTCCCTGTACACAGGTGAGGAGCTAGTGCCTCTTTGGGGGGGGGGGCTCCCGATGGTGGTCTCTTTGGGACAGTCTCCAGATGTGGGTGTGGAGGGGTGAAAAGGGGTCTGGACACTCCTGGGGAACCCACACATCCCACTGCCCCCAGATGAGTCCGCCCTGAAGATGGACCACGTCGCCCACGTCCCGCAGTCCCCAGCCAGCCACGTGGGTGGGCGTCTGCCGCAGGAGGAGCCCAGAGCCGACATGCTGAGGCCAGACCCCCGAGACACCTTCTTCCTCAGTGAGCAAGGGCCCGAGGGGGGCTGGGCGGGGCCATGGGCCGGCGCGCTGTGACCACCCCTCCCACAGCTCCTCGCCTGCAGCCTGCGAGTCTGGAGAATGTGCTGGAGCCCTGCGCCTACGCCCCCACCTACGTGGTCAAAGACTTTCCCATCGCGAGATACCAGGGACTGCAATTTGTAAGTGCCACCCGCCTATAGGGTCCCTGAGACCCAGGCCCTCCCACCCCAGGGTCCCCTGAACCCCTCCAGCCCCGCCCTGAGCTCTCTGCGCTGCCCCAGGTGTACCTGTCCTTCGTTTATCCCAATGACCACACGCGCCTCACTCACATGGAGACGGACAACAAGTGCTTCTACCGCGAGTCGCCGCTATACTTGGAAAGGTGGGTGGGGCTGCGCCCGAGGAGAGCGGGGCGGGGCCTCTGGGATCGGTCTCTGATGTCCCGCCCCTCCAGGTTTGGGTTCTATAAGTACATGAAAATGGACAAGGAGGAGGGGGAGGAAGATGAGCAGGTGCAGCACCGAGCCTTCCTCTTCCTCAACCCGGATGGTGAGTGTCCCCCCACTGCCCCCAGTCGGCGCCCACCTGGGCATGGAGGGCTTAACAGTGGGCGCTTCCCGCAGAATTCCTGGATGATGAGGACGAGGGGGAGCTGCTCGACAGTCTGGAGCCCACTCAGGCGGCCCTTGCGCAGAGCAGCACCCGACCCCTCGGCCTGGCCCGGGCGGCCCCCACTGAAGCCCCCACCGAGGCCGGAACCACCCCTGCCTTGCCCACGCCTCCCAGTCCCAGGCACCAACCCACCCCCAGGCGCTCCAGGGCACTGAGCTGGGCCGCCAGGGCCAGGGCCCCACGCCCCCTGCCCCTCTTCCTGGGCCGAGCCCCCCCTCCCCGCGTGGCAGCCCGGCAGCCACCCCCGAAAGTGTATGTGACACGGGTGCGGCCGGGCCTGCGGGTGTCTACCCGGGCACTGGCACCACTCAGCCCACGTGGCCCGCCCTGGTCACCCTTCCCGGGTGTCTTCCTGCGCCGGAGACCTCTGCCCAGGGTGCAGCTGCGGGCGCCCCCACGCCCACCCCAGTCTCGAAGCCGCAGGACCGGCGGCTCTCAGGCCACAGAGCTGAGGCCCCCAGCCCGGGCGCAGGCCACCCAGGGAAGCCGGGAGGACCAGGCACACCTGCTGGAACTCACAGCACCCACCGCGGACTTAAACTCGTCGTCTGAAATGGGGCCTGTGACCTCCTTCCTGAGCTTGTCTCAGGTGTCCAGGCCACAGCTGCCTGGGGAGGTGGAGGAGGAAGAGGAGGAGGAGGAGGAGGATGGGGCTCCGGGAGAGGAGGCCTTGTCAGAGGACAGCGAGGAGGCAGCTGGCCCGGCGCTCAGCCGCTGGCGCGAGGACGCCATTGACTGGCAGCGCACGTTCAGCGTGGGCGCCGTGGACTTCGAGCTGCTGCGCTCCGACTGGAATGACCTGCGCTGCAACGTGTCAGGGAACCTGCAGCTGCCCGAGGCTGAGGCAGTGGATGTGGTGGCTCAGTATATGGAGAGGCTAAACGCGCGCCATGGCGGGTATGGGGACGCATGGCAGGGGAGACCCTCAGACCTTCACCCCGGCTGGTCTGGGAGTGGCACACCCACCCCCTAGGGAAGTCTTCTCTCCTTTCTGGGCCTCCTTAGTGTCCAGGGACCCTGTCCAGTGCGAGGACCCTCACCTCCCACCCCAGGGCTGGCTCCACTATGCTGCACCTCCAAACCCCACCCTGTCACCTCAGACCTGGACCTAAACGATGACTCTGAGCCACCCAGGCCTCTCCTCCAGATAAACACACCCAAAGGTCATGCTAAGAGCCCCTAGATCCTTCCTCCTGACATTCTGCTGGGTCTTCCTTGAGGGGTGTCCACCTGACTTGGGAGGGCGCAGCTTCTGTCCCATTGCCCCCAGTGGTCTCCCCCAGGTCGCAGGAATCCAGTCCCGTCTCCCCAAGCAGGTAGGGGGTAGAGAGTAGGGGCCCCAATTTGATCTCCAGGGAGGCACTGGGGGGTTCAGAGTTGTGCCAGCCTTGAAGGAGGGGCAGAACCTGCACTGACAGCAGTGACAAGCAAAGGCATTGGGACAGGAGGCCAGGGAGGCTGGTGGAGGACTGAGAAGGGAGGGTCGTGGCCCTGAAAGCCACACTCAGGACTCATTTTTCTTGCCTGCCATACAAGGTCTTGTGCAGGATAGGGGGTTGACTTGTTTGGGTTGAAGACAGGCATGCTGCTGCCTTGGAGGGGAGTGGTGGGAGGGGAGCCCCTGGGGACCGTGACTGAGGCTCGATGTGACCACAACGTGACCATGGCAGTGATGGGATGACCTGGACTGGGAGTGGGGGGGGATTTGATTCTAGGTGACAGAGGACAAGCCCGCCCTTGGTTCTGAGCTCCTGGAGAGCAGCTCAGCATCCCATGGGCACAAGGGGGGGTGTTCAGTGGAGTGGTCATGGCTGTGGCCCCATCTTCCCCGAGCAGTGCAAGGCTGTGGGTGGCCCCAAGGAATGAGAGTGTAGACAGACCCAGAGTGTTTGGGGCAGAAAGTCCAGGACTTTTGGGGAGAGCCTGGTGGGGACGGCAGGAGTCTGGAGCCCTGGGAGGTCACACGGGTAAGGGTAGGGGGCACTGGGTGCAAAGGGAGGGCCTGGTGCAGGAGGAAGACACCTTAGTCAAGGGCGGGGTCCTGTTTTCCCAGGATAATGAGAAGCCTCTCCTGAGGGCGCAGTGGAGGGGGAAAGTCAGGTTCTCAGCAGGGGCTGTGAGGGGCAGGCCAGGCGTCTTCTAACCTCAGGGATCAGGACAGCCCCTGGGCTAGTGCCAAGGGAGCCACCCAGGCTCTTACAAGGAACTGGGAGGATGGGGTCAAGCACGCCAGAAGGCCCCCCCAGGACAAAAATCCCACCGGAAAGGGAAGTGAGCTCCTGGAATGTGAGGAGCTGTTGAAGGCTGCAGTTAGAGACCGCCTTAAGATCCCAGAATGCCAGTTTAAGACACTGGAACCTTGTCAGTGTGTAATGGGTGCCACTGAAGGGTCTGAGCATGTCAGAAAGATGGCGGTGGACGAAGGCTGTGGAAGAAAACCTGAGAGGGCAGGAGAAGAGCACAGGGCCTGGGCTTGGACGTCTCCGGGCTTCCCTGGGAAGGGGATGAAGTGTGGGTCTGCCTTCTGCAAACCCCTGTGGGGCTTCCAGTGATGAGGGCAGTGCCTGGAGAACAGAGGGAGGGGGTATGCTCGCAGCCCTAGGAACTGACTCAACCTCTCCCAGGCGCTACGTGCTCTTGCGCATCGTGAATGTGGAGAAGCGCCGGGACTCCGCGCGCGGGAGCCGCTTCCTCCTGGAGCTGGAGCTACAGGAGCGCGGGGGCGGCCGCCTGCGCCTGTCCGAGTACGTCTTCCTGCGCCTGCCAGGAGCTCGCACCGGGGATGCGGACGGGGATGGAGAGAGTCCTGAGCCGGTTCCCACCGCCTCCACGCGCCCTGACGGCCGCCCGGGGCTCTGTCGGCCGCTGCGCCTGGTCTGGCGCCAGGACGTGATGGTACACTTCATCGTGCCAGGTGCGTGGGAGTGCTGGGGACCCGCACCTGGTTTGGGTGGGGGGCGCCCCAGGAGGCCCCCTGGGAAGGGGAGAGAGCGCCCCTGGCCCTGGACTGGGTACCGCTAGGTGCGGTGGGGGTGGTCTCAGTGGCCCCACCCTCCTCCAGTGAAGAACCAGGCGCGCTGGGTGGCACAGTTCCTGGCGGACATGGCCTTGCTGCACGCCCACACCGGGGACTCTCACTTCAGCGTCATCCTGGTGGACTTCGAGAGCGAGGACATGGATGTGGAGCAGGCCCTGCGAGCCGCGCGGCTGCCCCGGTACCGGCGCCCCGCCCTACCCCCACCTGGGGGGACCTGGCGCCGCTTCCCTCCTGGGGAGGTGTGTTTTCCTGCCCCGAGGGATCCGTACCTGTTCCCTCGCCCACAGGTACCAGTACCTGAGGAGAACCGGAAATTTTGAGCGCTCCGCAGGGTTGCAAGCTGGAGTGGACGCGGTGGAGGTGCGTGGGCAGGATGGCGCGGGAGGGTGGAGAGAGATGCTGGCTGAGGTAGGAACTCAGCTTAAGGAGGACAGGGCAGAGGGCGGCTCTTTGATCTCCCCGCGACCTCCAGGATGCCAGCAGCATCGTTTTTCTCTGTGACCTGCACATCCACTTTCCGGCCAACATTCTGGATGGCATCCGCAAGCACTGCGTGGAGGGCAAGCTGGCCTTTGCGCCTGTGGTCATGCGCCTGGCCTGCGGGAGCTCACCAGGGGACCCACACGGTAGTTCCCCATGCCCACCCCCACCCCACCCCAGTAGTGCCAGGAGTCCCACCAGTGCCAGGGTGAAATCTAGGCTCCCCGGAACCTCTCCCAAGCCCCAAGGTAGACCTGGGGCCCCATCAATGCCCCTATAATGCCTATCCCCCCCAGGGTGCCCAGGTTCCCCCCCAGGATCATGCCCAGCCACTAGGAACCTTGTCCATACCCCAGTCATGTGCAGGGCTCCTGGTTATGACTAACTTGGAAGGGTGAGGTCTGGGAGCCCCCTGATGATGGGACCTGCCCCAGACCCCTCTGAGGTCCGGGGGCCTCGCAGGACCTGGAGTCTGAGGGGCACCCTTTGCCCCCAGGTTACTGGGAGGTGAATGGCTTCGGCCTCTTTGGGATCTACAAGTCCGACTTTGAGCGCGTGGGAGGCATGAATACTGAGGAGTTCCGGGACCAGTGGGGCGGTGAGGACTGGGAGCTGCTGGACAGGTGACCACTCCCCCGCCACAGAGACTGAGACCTGTGTCCTCCTCCTCCAGGACCTGCAGGCCCCACTCCCCGAAGCCACATCCCGTCCCAGGGTCCTGCAGAACAGGGACAGTCCTTGAACCCGTCCTGCTCCCAGATTCCAGCAACCCAGTGGTGGCCCTGAGTCCCCATACTCCCACTGCACTCCTACAGTGGTGGAAGCCCTGACACCCCTAGCTCCTGGACTGGGGTCCTGACCACTTCCATCCCACTCTCCCCAGGAGGTTGCAGGCTCAGGGCAGCGCTGATCACCTCCCTCGCCCACCCAGGGCCCTGAGCACCCCACCCCCCACTCCCCAGGGTGCTGCAGGTTCAGGGTAGCACTGACTCCCTCTCCACCCAGGGTGCTGCAGGCGGGGCTGGAGGTGGAGCGGCTGCGCCTACGGAACTTCTACCACCACTACCACTCCCGGCGGGGCATGTGGGGTGCGCAGCGGGGCGCTCACAGCCGGAAGGGCTCCCGCACAGAGGGACCTTGAAGAAGGGCCACCCTGCCCAGCCCCGCCTGGTCCTGTACCTGCCCACTGAGGCCACCACCCCCTCCCCAGAGAGGCAGCCTTCATAGCGGGTCAGGCCCGGGCTCTGTCCCCACACTTTGTGTGATGATTTCTGTGAAATTTTGCCGTAGCGATGACATTGTTTTCAGGATTTCCAGGAGTTCTGTCTGTTCCGTTTTTTATTCAGAATGAAATGAAATGAAATATATTTTTTAGTTTTGACTCGCCATCTGCCTGGCTTTCTTAGGAGGACACAGATGGGCCTTGGCAATGGCCAGAGCCCTGTCCCCACGGGTGGCCCTGGGCACTGTCCCTACTCCTGATGCCCTTCCTGACTCACAGCTGCAGGTGCCACGCTGACCCCACCCCCAACCCCAAGACCACTGTCCCCTCCCTGTCCTGTCCCTTTGAGCGTCTGTTGAACCCCGTAGAGGAAGGGGCTTTGCGTCCTCCTCACCTCACTACCTGCACTTAGGTGCCACCAGACACGGCCAGTGCAGGGCCTTCTCACCTGTGAGCAAAGAACATTGGGCCATGTCCTTAGCCCTCTTCATGTGAAACCAGAACTTAGGTGTCAGTCCTACCCCGACCTCCTCAGAGGGGAAGGGGCGCTTGGCACCCTAGGTGGGGAGTGTCCAATAACGAGGTCCGGTGGGGGCTCATCAGTTAGATCTGAGTCGGCAGAAACAAAACCCGACTCAAACTAATTTAAACGCAAACCAGGGGCTTGTTTGACTTTTGCTCTTGTAGCTGGAAGTGCAGAGTGAAGAGGGCTCCTCAGAGAGTCTTGACCCAGAGGCTGGATGATGCTGGTGAGGACCAGCTCTGCTCTGGGGGTCACGGGAGGGAAGCTGGGACTCTGCCGGGTGCCTGCTTGTGTGAATTCCTTGTATCTGCTGTGGGATTTGTGATCTTACACTTCCGGAGGTCAGAAGTTCCTACAGTGCTGCGCTGCTCTGGAGGCTTCAGGATGCAATCTACTGCCTTTCCATGGGCCGCCTGGATTTCTTCTCATAGGCTCTTCCTCGGTCTTCAAAGCCAGCATCTTACCATTTTCATCCTCTCCTCCCCCATCTCTCTCTCACTGCTTCTTCTATTCTCACATCTTCTTCCTGCCTGACTCTTAGAAGGACTCCTATGATTGCCTTGGGCCCACCCAGGTAACCCAGGAGAGTCTCCCCATCTCAGTGAACATCCTTTCCTTAATCACAGCTGCAGAGTCCCTTTTGCCATGTAAGGTGACAGTCACAGGTCCAGGACTTAGGGCATGGACATGTTTGGAGTTGTCATTCACACTCAGTGGGGAGGCAGCATATCTGCCCAACAGCCCCAACAATCCTCTTGAGATTTACTCAAATTGTATTCTTAAGTCATACCTCACTTAGGTTCATGATCCAAGAACACAGAGCAGCAGGAAGGGTTTTGATGGACACTCCAATCCAGCCCCAAGAAGATTCTAGAGATGGCCCTGCTGGAAGGGACAGGGAAGAGGCATTCAGTTGTGGGGCTGTGATTAGAGCAGCCAGATGTTCACAGATGCTAAGTTAGCCGTGACATGTGGGCTTCACCACAAGTCCTGCTGGTCCATAGCGGACCCGTGCCCACAGGGCACAGGAAAGAACGAACATCCACAGAAAACTTCTGGGGCTAATCAGTTGCAGCAAGGTTGCAGGATACAAAGTTAATATACAAAAGCACATCCTTTCCTATATGCCAGCAATGAACAAGTGGAATTGGACATTTAAAACAATACTGTTTACATCAACACTGTAAAAAATTAAATACTTAGGCATAAATCTAAAAAAGTCTGAATAAGATCTATATGAGGAAAACAACAAAACTCTGATGAAAGAATTAAAGAACTAAAGAAATGGAGGGATACCCCATGTTTGTCAATAGGAAGACTCAACATCGCCAAGATGTCAGTTCTTCCAAACGATCCACAGATTCAACGCAATCCTAATCAAAATCCCAGCACGTTATTTTGTGGATGTTGACAAACTGATTCTAAAGTTTCAATGGAGGCAAAAGACCCGGAACAGCCCACACAATATTGAAGGAGAATAAAGTTGGAGAACTGACATTACCAGTTGGACTGACACTACCACTACCCAAATTCAAGGCTGATTATAAAGCTACAGAAATCGAGACAGTGTGGTATTGATGAAAGAACAGACAACTAGGTCAGTGGAACAGCAATCAGAACCCGGAAATCGACCCACATAAGTACGGTCAGCTGATCTTTGACAAAGGAGCAAAGGTAATACAGTGGAGCAATGATAGTGTTTTCAACCAATGGTGCTGGGACAACGGGATATCCCCATGCAAAATAAAAAGAATCTAGATGCAAATCTTACACCTTTCATAGAAATTAACTCAAAAATGAATCACAGTCCTAAAAATAAAACACAAAACTATAAAAATTCTAGAAAATAACAGAAAACATAGATGACCTTGGGTATAGCAATGACTCAAACACAAAAGATGTGATACATGAAATAAATAATTGATCAGCTGGACTTCATAAAGTTGAAAACGTCAGCTCTGCAAAAGACAATGTCAAGAGAATGAGAAGACAAGCCACAGACTGGGAGAAAATATTTGTAAAAGACACATTTGATGAATGTTACCCGAAGTACAAAAGAACTCTTAAAACTCAACAATAAGAAAACAAATAATCCAATTAAAAGATGGGCCAAAGACCTTACCAGACACCTCACCAAAAAAGATGTACAGACGGCAAACAGGTATATGAAAAGATGCTGCATATCATAAGTGGTAGGAGAAATGCAAATTAAAATGAAGAGACAGGGCTGGCCTGATGGCTCAGGCGGTTGGAGCTCCATGCTCCTAACACCAAAGGCTGCCGGTTCAATTCCCACATGGACCAGTGCCAGATGGCTCAGTTGGTTGGAGTGTGGGCTGTCAACTTCAAGATTGCCGGTTGGACTCCTCTACTGCCGCAAGGGATGGTGGGCTGTACCACCTGCAACTAAGATTGAAAATGGCAACTGGACTTAGAGCTGAGCTGCGCCGTCCACAACTAGACTGAAGGACAACTACTTGGAGCTGATGGGTCCTGGAAAAACACACTGTTCCCCAACATTCCCCAATAAAATTTATTTAAAAGAAGAAATAATATCTCCACACCTGGCTTGTACTGTAACTTCTGGAAACTTATTTAGCCTCACAGAGCCTCGCTTTCCCCATCTGTAAAGTGGAGATGTCAAAACTCCGCCCTCCTGGGGCCCAGAGGGTTAAGGACAGAGTATGACAAAGTATTTAGCATCTTCCTGGTTCACAGGCAGCCCTGGGTAAACGGTCCCTGGGACTCCTACTACTGCTTCTCTCAGGACCCCAGCGCAGGCATCCTGACAGAGGTGGCATCAGCTGACTCTCCTCCAGTGACAGGAACGCAAAGCTGGGGACAGGGAGGCAGCTGCCAGGTCTCCGCCCTCCCTGCCCCCCACCTGGTCCACGCCACCACTTCCCCACCAGGCTCTCTGCTTTCTTTCATTCATTCTCCACAGAGAGGCTGTCACTCTTTTGAAACACAAATCTAGTTAATGGTGACTCCCCTGCTGCAAAGCCGCAAAGGAGTCCCATTGCTCCTCCCCCAAGCTCCTCCCATCGGCCCACCTAGCCTGGGTTCCAGCCACTCTATTCCATTTTGGGCCCTCCAGTGCAAAGCTGGTTCCTCTGTGGGGCCTCTGCCAGGCTCCTCCCTCTGTCTGGAGAGAAGTTAAAGGGACTCAGAGGCTCGCGCGGGCGCCACCATCCTGACAGGCATCAATCACTGCTTGTGGGTCGCTGGGTTCATGGTCTATGTCCCATGGGACCCCCCAAGCCCCCAGCAGGAGAGCTCCGGTGAGAAGCTACGTCTGTCTTTGTCACACACTTTCCCCAGAGAAGCGCCTGTGCACTGGAAGAGCTCAGTACCATTTGAGGAACCCACAGTGGGACTGAGGGGCAGATGGGTGTATGTGAAGGTGTGGGGGGAGAGTGGAGATGCGGATGAAAGGTACCACCCCGCTCCCTGGGACCAGTATCCCTTCTGCGTCACAGGTACCAGGCGGGAGGTGAATGGAAGGAGGTCGTGTTTGTCCCACCCAGAGTCCCCAAGGATTAGGGGCGGGGCCACCGGCGCAAACTCAGGTAGGCTCGGCTCCGTGGAGGAGGCCGGCACTGGGCCGGACTTGGCGGGAGCCCAAGACCATCCGAAGTATAAAGAGTTGCGAGCGTGGGCGCAGCACGAAGTGCTGACGGGCGGGGCTGGAGCCCAAGAGCCGAGAGGCCGCAAGTCCCGCGCCCCTGGGGGCCTCGCGAGCGAGTTGGCCCCCACACTTGGTCCCGCAACTCTTGCGGGAGCTGCGTGGTTCTATCTCCACCTCTGCAGGCTGTGTGGCCCCCGGGCGTCTACTTCTCGGTGCTCCAGCACGCTTCTGAATTTTGTTTTGAATATTATTTTGCTGTTAACATCATCGAGTTTTTCCCCCCATTTTCTGCTCCTAATAGGCCCCTCCAGGCTCCCGATCACGGTGTGGAGGTGCCCTCTGTGCCCCTCCCACAGCTCCAGGTCCCCTAAGCCCGCTCCTTCTATCCCTCCCCAACTTTGGCCCTGGGCCCTGAAGCCTCCCATTCCCCACTCTCTGCTCTTTATCCCCAACCCCTCTTTCAGAGACTTTTTTTTTTTTTAAAAGATTTTATTGGGGAAGGGGAACAGGACTTTATTGGGGAACTGTGTGTACTTCCAGGACTTTTTTCCAAGTCAAGTTGTTGTCCTTTCAATCTTAGTTGTGGAGGGTGCAGCTCAGCTCCAGGTCCAGTTGCCATTGCTAGTTGCAGGGGGCGCTGCCCACCATCCCTTGCGAGACTCGAGGAATTGAACTGGCAACCTTGTGGTTGAGAGCCCACTGGCCCATGTGCGAATCGAACCGGCAGCCTTCGGAGCTAGGAGCATGGAGCTCTAACCGCCTGAGCCATCGGGCTGGCCCCAGAGGCATTTTTAACTGCCACCTGGGGTGGCCCCTCCTTCGGGAGGCACCGCAGCCCATCTGTTAGGCCCAGTAAGATAGAGGGGTATAAATGCCAACCTCCCCCTCTCGGGCCTCCCTATTCTTTTGGACTCCCCAGGGCAGAGTTCAGGCTCCCCCCAGGAAGAGAGTCGCTCACTTACCCTCAGAGGCCCTGGGGTTCCAGATTATCACCTAGATGGTACTCCAAAGCCACCTGGAGGATTAAATGCAGATTCCCAGGCCCTGCCTCACTAAGGGCCCTACCGTTTGTCTTCTAAGCTCCCGGGGTGATCCTGCTCCCTCTGCTACAGACCTGCCTCCTCCTGGAAACCCACCAGCAAGCCTTGCTGAATCCTCCAGCCCCCTCTCCACACACTGGATCTAGGGAGAGGAGGGAGGAGCAGAAACCTGGTGTTCAGGGGTGGTCGCTTGGGGGGGGGCGGGGTCAGTCGAGCTCTGAGTCGGACTGAGGGCAGTGGGCTCAGGTCCAGGCAATGGTGCTCACACTCACCCTACAGCAGTCAGAGGAAGTGCGTCCTGGATTCCAGGCATTCCTGGGACACTGAGGTAGGCAGGAGGTCCACCATGGGGAGGGGTCCACCTGTCCTTGAGGACGCTCATCACAGGTTTAGGACACCCACAGCCCTCCCTGCCAACAGGAGAGGGGAAGCACCACAACTGGCTCTGGGGACCCTGCAGGCTACTGAAAACTGCTCCCCAGGACTCCTCTCCCTCCCATGGCTGCTACCCCACCAAAACACCCCCCACGTGGGGCCTCCCCACAAGCCTGCTAGACCCAGGCCTGTAGCCTGTCTTCAACCATGTGCCAGGCTGGCCACCGAGGGCCCAGGTGCACCCCAAGTGGGCCTCCAGCAAAGGGCGGGTAGGCCCCAGGCCCTGGGCCAGGCGGCACCTCCAGGCTCGCTCAGCACCGCACAAACTTGTCTCCCAGGATTTTTCCACACAAAACCCGTCTCCCAGGAAAGCGACCGGTCTGATGAGCTGGGTGTTCGGGCGTTCCCACCCCGCCCTCAGGTGCCCCCACAGTTGTTTGTCCGCAGTGAGACACCTTCCTGGATGAACTCACTGTGCCTGGGATGGAGCCCAGGATCCCTCAGCAGGCAGCAGTGGCCTCCAGGATGAGCTCTGGGGTCCCCAGTGTCCCGACCACTAACGGGGTAGGTCTCCACCGGGGCACCACCCCCTCCAGCCCAGGCTTCACCCTGACCTCTGATTTCCACCCATCAACCCCCTTTTCCCCACACTGACCCCACCCCTTCCTCACCCCAGGCCACCCCTTCCCCCATTCCCACCTGAGACCAAGTCCCTGCCAGGACTGACGCAGATTAAGGCACTTGTATTCAGGGGGAGGGGAGAGGGCGGTGGGTGTAGGGCCAACCGTGGGAGAAAGGCCTGGAGGCAGGCGGTAGGGAGAGAGCAGGCTGTGAGGTGGCTCACGGGTGACTTTCCGAAGGGAACCCAGAAGGTACACAAGTCCCCCACCCCTCCAGCCCTCCTGGGCTCAGCACTCAGCCCCATTCAGTACCAGGGGTCTCCTGCATCCATGCCGGGCCTACCAGGCCTACCCAGGAGGCCCAGAGCATGCAGGCCCAGCTGGGGGAGGGGCTCATGGAGACCTTCTGGGGCAAGCCTGGGCCTCTCCCTCACCCTCCACCCCCGACTCCAGCACCCCTTAGTCCCTGCTGTCCCGACTCTTGGGCTTTCCCCCAACACCCAGCTCCTGCCTCACCAGCTGAGGAGGGGGGCCCCTCTGAGTCAAGCCCCTGGGGCAGGTCTGCCTGCCCCAGTCCCCTCACAGCCCTGGTGAGCCCTGACTCACGTGCTGGGAAGGCTTCCCACCCCCATGGCCTGGGGGGCAGGAGCTTGGGAGGGGTACCAGAGAGGGTCCAGCCAGCCCTTCCAGACCTCTGCAGAGGCCACTTCCAGGGTCTTCAGGCTTGAGGTCTAAAGGGTCATACCCTAGGGGGTGAGATTCTGGGGTCTTGCAGGCACGAAGGACCAAATCAAGGGCTCCATAGGGCCTTGTTCCACCTTAAAGCTCCCCCCTCAGCCCTTTTTCCTCAGCCCTGACCTTTAGCACTGACCCCTGACTCTTAATAGTGGCTGTTGATAAGGACCCCTGCCTCAGGGATGGGCCCCTGGAGCTGCCTAGAATCCCCAGCCCCCAGAGAGGAAGAACCCTTCCCCTTCAGACTTCAGGAAGTGGCTGACTATAGGACAATGGGGCCTGGTTAGCCCACCCCTGCTCCAAAGGGCCCGGTGTGGCATTTACAGGCTAGGAACAAAGATGGGCCCGGACCCCTGCCGCCCTGTCCTGGGACAGACTGAAGGAAGGAGGGCCATGCGGCCTGTTCTTTCGCCCAAATTCCACCTTAAGCATGCCATGGCCCCTCCCTCCCACCTGGCCCAGGTGTCCCCGCCCCCAGGGCTGGGCAGGCCTCAGTCACCTGGCAGCTCTGGGCTCTGGGCGAGGCCAGCCAGGAGGGGACTTCTGGGGCCCGCAGGAAGAGTCAGTGAAGACAGTTCAGGCTGGAGGCAGCCGCAGCGACCCAGGCCAGGCGGCCCCAGCCCCACGCGCCTGCCGCCATGCAGGACGGTAACTTCCTGCTGTCGGCCCTGCAGCCGGAGGCCGGCGTGTGCTCCCTGGCGCTGCCCTCAGACCTGCAGCTGGACCGCCGGGGCACAGAGGGGCCAGAGGCCGAGCGTCTGCGAGCTGCCCGAGTCCAGGAGCAGGTCCGAGCCCGCCTCCTGCAGCTGGGCCAGCAGCCGAGGCACAACGGGACAGCTGAGCATGACGGTGTCTCTGGGACAGCCAGAGGTAGGCGGGTGTGGGCAGGGGGAGCACTGGGCAGGACACTGGGGATGGTGGTGGTGGGCAGAAGTGGCCTTAGTGGGTGTGGTGGTGCGAGGGCCAGAGGCCGCAGTGTGGATGGCTCAGGGGGTTCAGCCCTGACTCACCGAGGCCTGTAGTGAGTCACCCGCCCCGCCCCGCCCCACCGGGAGTGGGAGAAGCCAGGGTGGGGCCTCCCACCACCCCACAGGGACCCCAAGGTCCTCCTGGCTGAGCCTGGCTGGGCCCACCTGTCCCCTCAGCCCTGAGCCCCCGAAATGATTGGCACATGGCGGGCCAGCCAGGCCCATCTCTGGTGGCCAACCCGGAACATGCACACGTCCGGTCCCACATGACACAGGCTCACACACAGTCCCAGAGACAGGCAGACACACCCGTCAGTCCCAGTGAGACACAGACGCCCAGACTTCAGCGTCCCTCCCCACCCCCACGCCCCACGGGAATGAGCAGACAGGAACGGGAGGGGCGGGGTCTGGGAATCCTGGACGACAGCCACCCTCCTGCCACCCGCCTGCCCATCTGACCAGGGTCCCCTGCGGAATTGCAGGGGAGGTCCCGCTAGAGTGACCCAGATAGTGTGTGAGAACAGCGCGTGAGGGAGGGCCCCTCAGTGCCAGGCCGACCGCCCTGTGCAGGAATCCTGGCTCCACTGGTGTGTGTGAGTATATGCACGCATGTGAGTGTGTGTACTGTGTGTGCATGAGTGTTAATGCCATTTCCTCCCTTGCCAGGCCACAGTAACAGAGATCAAGGTTAGACAGTAAGATGAACCTCCCAGGATGTTGGCTGAGACCCCAGTCCACAGAGCTTCACATGAGGGTCAGCCAGCCTCGGGATGCCAGGGCAGCCTGGGTTCCTGGGTCCTCCCTGCTGGGCCTCAGTCTTGCTGATCGCCTAGTTGGCGCCTAGGGGTCATGGGGTGGTGGATGGACAGGGAGGGGTTAATTACCACCCTGGCCACCCTGCCAATTAGGGGAGGAAGTTATAATTTGGGGTGGGGGCGTGTCGCTCAGGCTGAGCCTCAGTAGCGTCAAAGGGTTAATAGCCCCTGCCCAGAAGCCTCATTAACCAGGGTGGGTCTGGGGCAGAGGCTGGGGGGGCCCTTCCCTTCACCCCACCAGAGTCCCTTTAGCTGAGCTGCTCTGCCCGGCCTTCTGGGAAGATGTGAGTCTTTGTCCCCACAGAAGTGGCCCCAGCAGGGACCCTGGCATCACCCGGGTGCCTACCCCACCCATCTGTACCACTGCTCTGCCTTGGTTTGGCCTTTACCTGTTATGTACCCATTGTCTGTCCAGCCACCCCTCTGACCAACCATAACCCACCCACCTGTCTGTCTACCCCATGTCACCCAGTTATCTGTCCACCATCCATCTGACCCTCCATCTTCCCTCCTTAACTGTCCCTTAACCCACCAGTCTGTGTGTCCAACCTTCCACCCATCCTCCCAACAACCAGGCCAGCCCACCCTCGTCTCCCCATCTCTCCACCTCTGTCCACTCACCACGGAGCTGAGCCACGCCAGTGCACTCCATTTGTGTGTGTGGCTGGAGGGGGTGGGTGTGGCTCTGCCAAGTGGGACAGGGGACTGCCCCTCAGGGCAGAGTGGTCCAGGGAGACTGTTCTTGGTGAGGAAAGCCCCCCTCCCATGTGAGCACAGCACAGGATGGGCTCCCAGGCGTTCAGTGTGGCTTCCTGGGAGAGGAGGCCAGACACTTCCCTGGCAGGGAGTGGAGACCTGATGCAGGAGTCCCTGGCACATTGCCCAGGGGCCAGGGAGGTCATCGGGGTGAGCACATGTGTCCCCTGGCATAGCTGGAGGAGCAGGGGGCTGTGGGAGAGGGACACTAGGGCTGACGTCAGCAGAGACAGACGAGGCAGTAGGAGGGACCAGGATCGAGAAGGGGAGGCAGGAGGCCAGTGTTTGGCCATCTGGCCCGGCCAGGCTACCACTATCCCTGTCCATAGGTGCATTCCGGGGCCAGTACCACACCCTGCAGACTGGTTTCAGCTCCCGCTCCCAGGGCCTGAGTGGGGACAGCACCTCGGTGAGTGACACCCACTCCAGCCAGGAGAGTCTGGGCTCTGTGGTCACATGGGGGAGGTCTTGGGGGAGGCTGGGGGCTCCGGGGTCAGGGATGGCCCTATCCTGCCAGGGCCATGCCTGACCCCGGCACCCCCTCACTGGCTTCCTGCCCTGCCCACAGACCTTCCGGCCCATCGCCAAGCCCACCTACAGCCCAGCCTCCTGGTCTTCCCGTTCAGCTGTGGACTTGAGCTGCAGTCGGAGGCTGAGCTCTGCCCACAACGGGGGCAGTGCCTTCGGGGCTATGGGATACGGGGGAGCCCAACCCGCCCTACCCATGCCCCCCCGGCCTGTGTCTTTCCACGAGCGCTGCGGCATAGGGAGCCGGGTGGACTATGACACCTTGTCCCTACGCTCACTGCGGCTGGGGCCCGGGGGCCTGGACGACCACTGCAGTGTGCTGTCAGACCATCTGGAGCCGGCCACCACCTATGAGCGCCAGACCAGCTCCAGTTCTGGCCGGGCAGGGGGCCTGGACTGGCCGGAGGCCGCTGAGGGACCGCCCATCCGCACCATTCGTGCTCCCGCCATGCGGACCCTGCAGCGGTTCCAGAGCAGCCACCGCAGCCGTGGGGGAGCTGGGGTGATGCCGGGGGGCATCCTGGAGCCCGTGACCCGAGCGCCATCCGTGCGCAGCCTCAGCCTCAGCCTGGGTGACTCTGGCCACCTGCCGGATGTGCGTGGGCTGGACAGCTACAGCGGCCACCGCACCCTGCAGAGACTCAGCAGCGGGTGAGCTTGGCCTGGCTCGGCATGGGAGGTGGGGTTCTGCCAGGGCCCTGACCCAGCCCCAGGGTCAGCCTGACCTTGGACCCCTGCCTCTGCAGCTTCGATGACATTGACCTGCCATCAGCAGTTAAGTACCTCATGGCCTCAGACCCGAACCTGCAGGTGTTGGGGGCAGCCTACATCCAGCACAAGTGCTACAGCGATGCAGTGGCCAAGAAGCAGGTGACTGCCTTGTGACACCCCTACTGGCCACCCTGATTGGCCCTCACCCCTTCCTGACCTCTAGTCCCTGACGACCCCTCCCTGATCCCCCAGCTGACTGAGCAGACCCCATCCTGCCCAGAGCCTTCTATGCAGAGGACAGGGGGCAGGGAATGGTTTGCATACATCTGTATACACCTGCACACATCTATAAATATCTGCACACCTCTGCATACCTCTGTACATACCTGCATACTTCTGCATACATCTATAGATACCTCCACACACCTGCACACATCTGTGTACATCTGCACACTTCTGCACACACCTGCACACCTGCATACATCTGTATACACCTGCACACATCTATAAATATCTGCATACCTCTGTACATACCTGCATACTTCTGCATACATCTATAGATACCTCCACACACCTGCACACATCTGTGTACATCTGCACACACCTGCACACCTGCATACATCTGTATACATCTGCACACCTCTGCACACACCTGCACACCTGCATACATCTGTATACACCTGCACACATCTATAAATACCCACACACCTCTGCATACACCTGCACACATCTATGTATACCTGCACACCTCTGCACACACCTGCATACATTTGCACACATCTGTATATACCTGCACACCTCTGCACACACCTGCACACCTGCATACATCTGTATACACCTGCACACATCTATAAATACCCACACACCTCTGCATACACCTGCACACATCTATATATACCTGCACACCTCTGCACACACCTGCATACATTTGCACACATCTGTATATACCTGCACACCTCTGCACACACCTGCACACCTGCATACATCTGTATACACCTGCACACATCTATAAATACCCACACACCTCTGCATATACCTGCACACATCTATATATACCTGCACACCTCTGCACACACCTGCATACATTTGCACACATCTGTATATACCTGCACACCTCTGCACACATCTACACACCTCTGCACACAGCTGCACACCTGCATACATCTTATACACCTGCACACATCTATAAATACCCACACACCTCTGCATATACCTGCACACATCTATATATACCTGCACACCTCTGCACACACCTACACACCTCTGCACACAGCTGCATACATTTGTATGCAATTGCACACATTTACAGAGGGTGCCAAAAACATATATACACATCTTAAGACAGGAAAACTATTAAAATTGTAATACTCAATATATACCGGTAACAAAAGATGAACACAAGTACGTTTGACTTCTGCATTTACAAGAGGTGCTCAAAGTGGTTCCCATCAGCATCCAGACACTTCGGATTATGGCGAACTACTGCTTGAGCAATGTTGACCCAAGCGTCCACTTGTATATATATATATATATTTTTGTCACCTCCGGTATAGAAGTGTGCAGGTGTGTGCAGAGGTATGCAGATATATACAGATGTATGCAGGTATATATATAGAGGGTGCCAAAAACATGTATATACATTTTAAGAAAGGAAAAAGCTGTATTAAAATTACGCTGATGGTAACCACTTTGAGTACCTCTTGTAATTGCAGAAGTCAAACGTGACTTGTATTCATCTTTTGGTATCAGTATATATTGAGTATTACAATTTTAACATAGTATTTTCCTTTCTTTAAATGTGTATACCTTTTTTTGGCACCCTCTGTATATATACTTGCATATACCTGCACACATCTGTGTACATTTACACACCTCTGCACACACCTCTGCACACCTGCACACACCTGTGCTCACACCACATGCCTGTGTTGTCAGGCCCGCAGCCTCCTGGCTGTGCCCCGGCTGGTGAAGCTCTTCAACCACGCCAACCAGGAGGTGCAGCGCCACGCCACGGGCGCCATGCGTAACCTCATCTATGACAACGCGGACAATAAGCTAGCCTTGGTGGAGGAGAACGGCATCTTCGAGCTGCTGCGGACACTGCGCGAACAGGATGACGAGCTTCGCAAGAATGTCACAGGTGCCAGTCCTGCCTGTCCCCTGCCATCCCCATTCCTTCGCTCTGCCTTTCTGTCCCTTTCTCTCTTCTCTGTCTCTGTGTTTGTCCCTTCCTGTGCTGTCTCTTTCCTTGATCCCCACCATGACTCTTGGGGCCGGCCTCCAGTACCTGGGGCCCACGTCCCCAGGCTCCACTGCAGCCCCATGACCCTGCGGGTCACACTCTGGCTTTCCCCAGCGGGGTTCTGGGTGAGGCTCACAGTGTCAGGTGGAGCCCTGGGAGAGGTTAGGTACCTCCTCCCACCATCCCCAGAAGAGCCAGAGGGTGTCGGTGGGCTGTCCTGACCACGGCCTCGGCCCACCTGCCTCAGGGATCCTGTGGAACCTGTCCTCCAGCGACCACCTAAAGGACCGCCTGGCCCGAGACACGCTGGAGCAGCTCACAGACCTGGTGCTGAGTCCCCTCTCGGGGGCCGGGGGGCCACCCCTCATACAGCAGAACGCCTCTGAGGCCGAGATCTTCTACAATGCCACAGGCTTTCTCAGGTGCGCTGGGCAGGGGCCAGACCATGGCCATGGTGAACGAAAGAGCGGGTGCCGGGGACGTCTGAATGACAAGCAGAGCCAGCGAGGGGGCTGGGAGAAGTGGACAGACCAAGCAAGGCATGGGTGCTGATGCAGGAGTGGGACAAGTCGCCAGGTATTGCCTCCAGTTTGACATCGAGAGGCTCTGGGGGCTGCAGGTTCAGGTTTCATTAAATTAGAGACACGGTCTGACTTTCACAACCTCCTCGGGAGGCTTCCAGGAGAGGATGGAGATGGTCATGCAATGGGACCAGGGCCAGCAGTGTCCAGCAGGGACCTCAGGGGAAGCAGGGGAGGGGCAACGAAGGACCTCAGCCCTTGGGTTCCGGTCCCCGTGGGGGTGGGCTTTTCCCCGGGATCCCTGTGGGGGTCTCTGATCTGCCTCCACCCACAGGAACCTCAGCTCGGCCTCCCAGGCCACTCGCCAAAAGATGCGCGAGTGCCACGGGCTGGTGGACGCCTTGGTCACCTACATTAACCACGCCCTTGACGTGGGCAAGTGTGAGGACAAGGTGAGGGCCGTCAGGTGCGGAGGGGGCTTGGGGGGTGCGGCCTGTTCTGACGCAGCCCTCCCTCCGCAGAGCGTGGAGAACGCCGTGTGCGTGCTGAGGAACCTGTCCTACCGCCTGTATGACGAGATGCCGCCGTCCGCCCTGCAGCGGCTGGAGGGCCGGGGTCGCAGAGATGTGGCCGGGGCGCCGTCGGGCGAGGTGGTGGGCTGCTTCACGCCGCAGAGCCGGCGGCTCCGAGAGGTGGGCACCGGCCTGGGCGGCGGGAGCAGGGGCCGGCCTGACCCTGGCTGACCCTCGCACCCTCTGTCCAGCTACCCCTCACAGCCGATGCCCTCACCTTTGCGGAGGTGTCTAAGGATCCCAAGGGCATGGAGTGGCTGTGGAGCCCCCAGATCGTGGGCCTGTACAACCGCCTGCTGCAGCGCTGTGAGCTCAACCGGCACACCACGGAGGCGGCCGCTGGGGCCCTGCAGAACATCACCGCCGGCGATCGCAGGGTGAGAGGGCCACACCTGGTCTCGTGCTGTGGTCACACGGGTGAATGGGGACGGCAGCCCCTGCTGCAGGAGTTTACTGTCTGTTGGGGGAGAGATAGTGGGACAAATGCAAACTCATGGATAAGCCAGAACATCAGAGGACCAGAGAATGATGGCCTCTGAGCTGGGCAGGAGGGACGAGAAAGGATTGGATGCCTGGGAGCAGCGAGGAGCGCGAGGTCAGCGTCCCAGATGGGATAGGCCTGGGGCCCTGAGATTTCAGGTTCTGCACTGGGTTTAAGGACAGGGGCCTGGGAGGTCTGAGCTGTGGGTGAGGGTGCGCTCTGGCCAGAGTCAGGTTTGGTGAGGCTTCTGACTGGGGTGCAGAGGCAGAGAGGCCAGTCGTGCCTCAGTTTCCCCACTGAGGACGCACGCAAAGAGGGTGCGCTGGCACCTGACCTGTTTTCAGCAGCCCTCTCCCACTTGCAGTGGGCAGGCGTGCTCAGCCGCCTGGCCCTGGAGCAGGAGCGTATCCTGAACCCTCTGTTGGACCGTGTTCGGACGGCTGACCACCACCAGCTGCGCTCGCTGACCGGCCTCATCCGAAACCTGTCTCGGAATGCCAGGAACAAGGACGAGATGTGTGAGTCAGGCGTCCTGCAGCCCGGGCTCTGCCCTCACCCCGCCCGGCGGGCTCGCCCCTGGATTTGGTCTTTATTGCTGCACAGCTGGGCTGGCTTCTGGCCAGCTGGAGCTGGGTGGACAGACAGGCAGGCACGCCAGCTCCCTGGGGCTGGGAGTGGGGCTGACACTGACCTCCTGGCCTCCGCAGCTACCAAGGTAGTGAGTCACCTGATTGAGAAGCTGCCGGGCAGCGTGGGTGAGAAGTCTGCCCCGGCCGACGTGCTGGTGAACATCATAGCTGTGCTCAACAACCTGGTGGTGGTCAGCCCCATCGCCGCCCGAGACCTGCTCTACTTTGACGGGCTCCGCAAACTGGTCTTCATCAAGAAGAAGCGGGACAGGTGAGGGCTCCCCCCGGCCTGCCCCGCCCCACCTTCTGGCAGTGCCTTCCCCTGCTGACCCCTGCCCCTGTCCCCCAAGCCCCGACAGTGAGAAGTCCTCCCGGGCAGCCTCCAGCCTCTTGGCCAATCTGTGGCAATACAACAAGCTCCACCGAGATTTCCGTGCGGTATGTTCTGGCAATCCAGGGCAGAGAGGGCCATGGGCCTGGGACCTGGGGGAAGGACATGGGGGAGGGACTCGGAAACCATGCAGAGCAGGAGACCCAGGGGGAGGGAAACTGGAACAAGGAGACCAGGGTCCACGCCAGCACCCCGGGGCGGGCATGGTGGGAAGCAGGCTGGCCCGAGGGCCCTCTCACTCAGCCCCCTCCACTGCAGAAGGGCTATCGAAAGGAGGACTTCCTGGGCCTGTAGGCGAGGCCTTCCTGGAGGAGAGTACGACTCGGCCCAGCCTCAGAGGGACGGCTCAGCACCGAGCTGCTTGTCGCCAGCCTGAAGGAGAAGGCTGATGGCCCAGGAGCAGCTCCTAGGAGCCTTGTGTATAACTTTGAAGGGCCTGGGTCACCAGGGAGAGGACATGGGATGGGGGCTTGCAGCTGGGGACGTGGCTTCAGCAGGGCAGGGAGAAGGGCAGGGCTTGAGGCTGCTCTGGTGCATGGGGTGGTGACCAGGTCACATGGGTAGAGGTGGGGCTGGCCAGGGCCAGCAGAGCCTCAGAACAGCCAGCGCTGAGAATAAAGGTGGTCGTGAACAGCAGCCACAGCCCCGCATGCTTCTTTGGCTGGCCTGACCCCCAGGGACTCCCCAATATCCCCAACCACAACCACACCTGCCTCTGGGCTCACACAGGCCTCTCTAGGTCAGGGAGGAGGAAGTGTCCATGAGGAGAGGGCTGGCCCAGAGTAGAGGAGATGGGGCACACAGCAGAGGCCTCAGTGCCACCCGAGGCACAATGCAGCAGAGCTGGGGGCTTTGTGCACAGGACTGACCACTCCTGAGACAACTGTGATGTGACCCCCTGGCCTTTGGTGCTGCCCCCTGGGCTGTGCTCATGTGACAAATGCACCCAACACCTCTCTTTGCCCTGCCCCCCTGGGCTGACGGTGCTCTGACCAGGGCCTGTTACACTGTCCTTCTGAGGCTTGGAGTCCATTAGCTTTTGAGACCCCTCCCCCACCTCACAGAACCAGGCCACTTGGCTGTGAAGCCCCCACTGATATTTTCACAACAAAGGGCTTCTACAAAGCTCAGAACCTGAAGTCTCTAAGGGGACTCACCCAAGGACCTGTCTGGATCAGTGGGGGGCTGGGGACAGCCACAACCCTTAGCAAGGACACCTAAGGAGGCTATGGAAAGAGACATGCCTGAGCTGGATCAGGATGGAGAGAAGGAGAGTTTTAGTGGACAGCCAAATTTGGTGACCAGGTGGCTGTGAGGACGAGAAAAGAGAGGGGTCAAGAGCCCTGAGATGGAAGTGAGGGAGGGGTGCCCCACCCAGGACACTGTGTACCCTCTTTCTGACCCAGGAGAGGAGACTGAGGCCCAGGCAGGATCCAAAACGACTTTATTTTCTGGCACAAGGAAGGGCCACTCCCCTTCCCCGAGGGTCCCAGGGCTGCAGGCAGGCTGGGCTCCAGGTCCCACTCTCAGTTGTCCCTGGCATCCTGTGGCTCTGACACAGGTGGGGGGAGGGGGCTACATGTCGTCCTTGGACACCAGGCAGTAGAAGTCCGTGCGGGCGCTGTAGTTGCGGGAGCCAAGGTCCGAGACGTCCACCTCGCTACCCCGGCCCTCTCCGAGCGAGACCCCACTTGCACATGGTGGAGCTGACGGCTTCCCGAATACAGGCCCTCGGACACCTGGGGAGGGAGGGGGTACCACCTGAAGCTGGGCTGCCCACAGCCAGCCTTCTGCTGGACTCACTCCCTGCTCACCCTCCTGGGCAGTGACAGTTGACGTCCTGGAAGCTCTCAGGCAGGCCTGAGGCCCAAGCGCCTCTGGGAAAGGGGTAGTGAGGGGGTTCTGGGGGGGTGAAGCCCATCCACCAACAGCAGGAAGGAGTCCCGGCCACCTGGGCCCCTTTCTGGGCTCTTCCGCCCTGTCAGCCCCCCTCCAGCCTGGCTGTTTTTCAGGGTCAAGGGTGGGCCCAGGTGGGCATACCCAGGTCCCCCTCGGGGTCGGGGTCGAGCTCCGGGTCCAGGGTACCACCCTCTGGAAGGCGGCCTCGCACAACCAGCATAGGGTCCTTGTCATCCTGCAGGCGGGTCTGGGGGTCCCCTTCCATCGCTCTGTACTGTACCTTCCGGGGCAGTGCCAGCTGGAGCTCCTTCCAAAAATCGGAGGAAGGCGTCTAGGGGCCAGGGTGAGGCAGTCAGCGCGTGTGAACACACGGGGACCCGGGGGGGATGCAAACACTAGTAGCCCCCCCCATCCCCATGGTCAACTGGCCCCAAGGAGCACACCTGGCAGTGCACGTTCACTGGCTCCTGGAACCTCAAAGGAGGCCCCTTCTCTGGGTACCACGCCACAGGACCCGCCCTGCCCCAGATCCCGCACCACCCTCCACACCACGGAGCCGGGCTTCCAGCGCAGCAGGGTCACCAGGTGGCGGTGCTGACGCAGCAGGTGCAGCGCAGGGTGCGAGGGATCGCGCCGCTGGCCTTCAAAGGTGATGAAGATGGGTCTGCGCGTGAGCTCCAGCAGCCGGCACAGGCCCTCCCTGCGGGGCGGGGCTGTCAGCGGGGTGCGGCACCCCGCCCCCCCGAACCCCGCACGGGACCTACCGAAAGCTGTGGCTGCACCAGGCCCGGCCGAGGAAGGCGTCCGACAGCACCACGATGAGACGCCGGCAGCGGCTCAAGTTTACTAGCAGGTCTGCGGAGGGCTCTGCGGGAACCGGGCATTGGCGGGGGCGGGGCCCGACGGGGGGCGGGACAAGAAGAGCGGGGACTGGACCGGAGGCGGGGCCCAGAGAGGGGCCACAGGGGCGGGGCGCGAGAAGAGGTGGGGTCCGACGAGAGAAGGGGGTTCTAGGGGCGGGGTCTGGGCCCGGGGAGGGCGGGGACGGGGAGGGGCACCGTGGTACCTGCACGCGGCAAGAGGTCGCGGTCGTCCAGGAAGAGCTTATAGCCCCGACACCGCTCCAGCTGCGGCTTCAGGATGAAGTTCACGAACTTCCGATCCTCAGGGCTGTCGCTGTAGGAGACGTAGGCGTCGTAGAGCTTCCCGTCTGAGGACAGCGGCGAGTCAGCGCGGCCGTTTTCCAGGCCCGGGCCGCCACCTACAGGCGCTGTCCTCTGGGGTCCTCTGCCCTCTCCAGACGCGCGCACATAGCCCAGGCCCGCCCCCCAGACGCACACCCCACCTCCAGGCCACACCTAGTCCCCTCCCCAGTCCAGGACTCCAGGTGGAACCCGGTCCCAGGATACAGGCCGCCTGCCCCCTTTCTGCGGACCCTGGCTCTGTGCCCTCCTGGGTTGCATGGAGTCCGCCTTTCCTGGAATGTGTGCTCCCTGGAGTTCTCCAGGGCTGATGCCTCCTTATCGCCCCCGCCCAGGCTGAGCCTAGGGAAGCCCGGTGGTTGACTCGCGGCCCATTCACCCACTGCACGCACCGTTCACCTCCACCTCCCCGTACGTGTCCTGGTACCAGAGTAGCACGTTGAGTCGACACTTCACGTAGAACAGCGCGGCCAGAAGCAGGACCAGCAGGACCAGGAGTGAGGCCAGCACTGCGGCCAAGTGGCTCACCGGGCCTGGGGACAGCTGCCGCCTCAGCCACTGTACCCCCACCCAGCAGCCTCCAGCCTCAAGGCGCCCCAGGCCCCTCCCCAGGCCTCCCTGCTCCCCACGAGCACAGTGTACCCCCCTCACCAGCTCTCCAAAGAGTGAAGGAAAAGGAGCTGACATTCTGGACCGAGCAGGTGAAGGCCCCATAGTCCTCAGCACGGGTCAGGTTGACACCCAGGACACTGGACACAAGCACCTCTGACAAGTTGGCCTTGACCCTGGGAAGACCAGGCCCACCCTCTCACCTGGGGCCCGAGAGCATCAGTGGACGCCCCAGAGCCCCATTTGTCTGGGATTCACCCGGAGAGGCTATAGATTTGAGCTTCCTGGGCAGCCCTCTGGCCACACGCTAAGAGAAACGGCAGAACCGAGAGTGAGTGTTGGTCTGTTTAGCGACAGTCACCCTAGCCTGGGCCCGGGTCCTGGGGGGTCCTCTGGCCAGTACCTCATTCAGGCCTTAGGACTCTGCAGGCACCCATGGCCCTGGGCAGTCTACAAAGTGAGTCCCTATCTGTCCCTAAGGTCACTGGCCCTCAGTCTGTGTCCAGAGTGGTACTCTGCCCAAGTCACTTCCCAGCCCCTGTCCAGGTGGTTACAGACCAGGGTGTAGGTATGAAAGGACACTACACTGGTCATTGGTACATCCAGGGTGGTCACTGGCCCTGGACTGCACGGTCTCTTACCAGGAGGCCTCATGGAGGTCATAGTGGCTTCCATTGTTCAGTGGCAGCCCATCTTTTAGCCACTGGACTGAGGGCAGGGGACAGTGGGGCCCAGAGACCACCCAGGCTGTGCAGTTCAGGCTGGCCACACTGCCCAAGGCAGGCCCCAAGACCTGGTTTCCAGAAGGGGAGAGGAAGTCAGGGGTCCTGTCGCAGACACCTGCAGAAAGAAGACCCAGTGGGTTAGCCAGGTCCAGGATGCCGGGCTGCCACTGTCAACAGATGATCTGTGGGCCAGGGAAAACACAGGACAGCCAGGGGCATGTGTTGTGGGTGGAGACGCCATGTTCTTCCCCAAGTCCCACGGAGGACAGGGCCCAGCATATGGCTGGTTGTCTACACAGAACATGAGCTCCACGTAAGTAGCCAGTCACTGCAGCCCTCACTCAGCCCTGCCCCCTCTTCTAGAAGGGCTGCAGCGAGTGTGGATACCAGTCGTTTGGGGAACTCGGGTGCTGGGCATGCCAGCACCTTACACCTGGGATGGGAGCCAGGGGTTCCAGGACCCCCTGCTGACCATGGCCAAGACTTCCCACCTCCCTGAGACCCAAACTTTCTCATCTTAAAATCGGGCTGAGGAGCATTATCAGGAAGTCAGAGAAGACAGCCATCATCTGGGAGGTCTGGTCCCCCAGCAACCCACATCTCCCTGCCCCACCCCCAGGGACCCTAGCAGCATCCACCTGCACGAGTTGGTCTGGAGGCCTTGGGCAGGAGAGGGCTCAGGGCCCATCCTAAGCATGGGGTTTGGACTGCGGGCCGTGGGGGAGGGGCGAGCAGAGCCCAGGCAACATGGCAGCCTGGAGCCAGTGAGGTGCAGGTGGCACTGGGGCCCGTGCCCATCCCTCTCTGACCCGTCTACCTGCCATGGTCTGTCCAGGGCCTCCTCGGGCAGGCTGGGCACGGTGCCACCCCTGGCTCCACGGGCTCCTCAGCCAAGCAGACTGGACCCCAAGGGCCAGGCAGAACTCACTCTCTGTCCTTGTGGTGGGTGAGTCAGGGTGCCAGGATGGGTCAGAGGCTGCCACCATCCCCAGGGAGCAAGTTAAACAAGAACAGGATGAGTTAACGTGTAACTTTGGCCACAGACAGCACTGTGCACTGGCTGCCTCTCGGATGCCAGCACAGCATCCCTCTGAGTACCTTACACAAGGGCTGGGAGGGGCCCTTGGCTGACCTTCACCTGCCCCAGGGCTACCATGATGGCCCAGGGTGGGACAGTGGGCCCACACCCCTGGGACCTTCATGAGGCCAGGAGGTGGCCTCTCCTGCGGCCTCCCGTGCCACCCTCCCTCTGCAGTCTGTTGCACACCAGCTCCTCCCCACACATGCCTGAACTAAGCTCCCACTTTGGCCCATGTGCACACAGGCACACTCCCACACCTGCATCACTGGTCCACACAGCTGGCACACCAGCACATACTTGGAACACTTCTCCAGAGGGACAGTCACGAGCCTCTGCACACCTCCCCCACACAATGAACCACCCTGGCACACACACAGCCTCATGTTGTTCCTCATGCTCTCACAGGCACATACACACAATGCACACACGTGTACACATATGCCACACATGTTGCGGGTCTCCCCTCAGCCAGGCCTGACTCCGAGGACAGGCCTCAGGCCAGGAAAGGCGTCAGAGGATGAGGACACAGGCTCATAACAGCAGTGGGCCGCTGCGGGAGGGCACAGTCACCTGGTTCCGGCTCTTTCCTCCCTGATGGGATGTTGGTCACTGAGGTGTGCTTGGGAGCAAACTCTGCTCAGCGGGGCCCCCAGCCCAGTCCCAAGCACCAAGACTGCTCTGGACGCATCTCCAAGCACGGTGAGGACCTGGCTTTTGTTTGTGTTTTAATCCGAACCTTCCGTAGCTTCCTGGCCTTGCAGTCACATCCTCTCCTAAACCTAAACCCCACCCAGGCACCCACCCCCCTCCCTGCAGGCAGGCGGGCAGTTGGCGGTTCTCGCTCCGCCCGCCCCGCCAGCCCCGCCTGCCCCCGCTCTTCCTGTAACTGAGTCAAGGGCTCCTTCCTCTGGGCCCGCCCCAGCCCACCAGGCACCGTGCTTCCCACGGCCAGACCTGGGTTGTGGGGGGAGGTTGCGGAGGGGCTGGGGCCCAGGGTAATGTGAGGGGGTCCTGGCAAGTAGACCCCCAGTCAGGGCTGTCCTGCACTGGGCAGTGTGGCCTGCTTTCTGCACACCCCGAACGATGCCACACCAGGGAAGTGAGGGAGTCTCCCTGTCGTCCCCCCTAAGTGAGCAGCCCGGATGAGTGTCTGATCTCTGACCTGCTAGGGTGAGAGGGGTCCTGTGGAAACTCCTGCCAATAATGGGGCCTTGAGCAGGGCTGTTTGGCCCCCTCCCTGTCCACCTCCCATGTGTAGCCCCCAAACTTGCAGTTGCAAGTGGGCTTTGTTATCATGTGGACCTTGGTTTCAGGCTGGGGTGGGAGGACAGTGCCGCCTTTTCCAGATAAGGAAGAAGAGGGCCTCTGCTCTGAGCCAGGTGGGGTCAGCCAGCTTTTCCAGTTGTCATCACCGACACCCCTCAGCCCCCAGACCAACCTAGGACTCTGCGCTCAGCAACAGGTGGCTGGTATCAGTGCCCACAGAAAGCAGTCCCTGTTCCTGGCCTCCCCACACAGGGCCACCAATGGGGCCTCCTCACTGCGTCAGCTAGCTTCCCTACATCCTTAATCCCACTTTGTCCCAGCACTGCCAACCCCACTGTGGTCCTCAAGAACCTTGGGTGAGGGTCCCAGAATTGGAATGAGGCCTCCTGGAGACAGGCCACAGCTGGTACTAGCCCCTCCTCCTGATGCCCTGTGACCAAAACCCACCCCCACCCCCATCCCCGGCGCAGTTACCTCCAGTGGTCAGCCACCAGCCTAGCCCAGGCGGGAACACCGCACCAGCTCTCCCCTGTCCTCCACCAGCCTCGCTGCCTCTCAAAGCTCCTGACATACTATGCACTGCTGTGTGCCCATGTGTGCCACCAGCTCCCAGCCACGACTGGGTGCCCCTCCCTGTGCTAACGTCCACCCTCACCCTCCCTCGCCCCCAGGCCCACTCTCCAAGGGGAGCAGAAAACCCCACATCGCATCAGGCACTCCAGCGAACAGCCTTTCCGAATACAAGCTCGTCCCCTGCACCGCCCAGCACCTTCGGCCCCACACCCCGTGGTCCCTAGAAAGCCCCGTTCCTCCAGCCTCAGGCCCGCGCGGTGGGGCTGCAGCCCCGAGCCTCACAGACGGCCCCCTGCCTCGCCGTCGGCTTTTCTGTTCTGCACCCCATAGTCTCCGAGCGTTTCCCCCACATCTGGGGTGCGCAGCCCTCTGCGCCCCGGACGTCTCTCCTGAAGGAAACAACGTGCATAAAAGGTTCCGTCGCGCTCTCCCCGGCCCACGACGCCCGCGTCTCTTTCGCCACACACCCCACATCCTGCGCTCCGCCTTCCGGGGTGGGGCCCGGCCTTACTACCCCCCACAACCAGGCGCGGTGAGCAGATAGTCGGGGGCGCGCGCGGGGGGCGGGTCGGATGGTGCGCAGACCTCGCTTAGCAGGCCGGGGACGCGCACGGGAGGCGGGAGCGCGCACGGAGGGCAGGCACGCGCAGGTGGCGCTAGCTGCGCCTGGCGACCCGTGTGCCTTGGTCCCGAACGTTTCTCGGCCTCCCCGCGCCGCCTTTGGAGGCCTCTGGTTTGGGATCCGGGATTGGGGCGTTGGTGGGAGTCCCTTCACGCCCCGGCACTCCCCCTCTCTCCTGTGCAAAGGTCACGAGGAAGCCACTGCCCTCGTCGGGCGGAGCGGAGCGCGAAGGCCCATGGGGCCGGGACGCGGACCAGCTCGGGCTTCCGGGCGACGCGGGCAGCCGGCATGACTCCGAGCCACTTCCTGCGGGACCGCGCCTGCCAAGGCCCGGAGGTTCCTCCGGGCAAGGTCCTCCCCTCCCGGGCCCCCAAGCTCCAGGCCTGGTTCGGACTCCTGGGAGTCGGCGACCTCCACTCAACCCCGTGGATCAGAGCTGTGACTGCCACTCACCTGCTGCCAAGACCTGGGGTTCGCGCGATCGCGTGAGCGTGGCGGCTCACCTAGGCCAGGTGCGCAGTGGCGACAGCCGCAGCGGCGGCGACAGGTGCAGCCCCGCCCAGCAGCCAGGGCCGAGGGCGGACCCAAGCGTCCCGCTTTGCGCCAAAGGCTGGCCTCAAGGCTGTCCTGGGTTCAGCTCCCGGTAGCTGCTGCCGGCAGACCTGGGGGCAGAGGCCAAACCGGCCCAACCAGCCCATAGAGTCTCCGTGCCCTGTTCACCCGGGACTCCTTGTTGATTTCACTGTCCCCTGGGGCACCTTTTGTGGTTCTGCCCCCCACTTCCTCTCCCTCTTCCTCCAGGAAGACTGCCTTGACTCCTGCCCCTAAACCCCACGTGCAGGGAGGGTAGGGGCCTCATAAGGCGCCCCTCACCTTCAGAAGCTCATGGAAACCCAGAGGGGGGCAAGGAGGCTACCACATCCAGACCTTTTCCCATCTGGACCTGTTTCCCATGTAGCCCAGAAGGCAGACACAATCCATCAGAGGTCCAAAAGTTGACACAAAGAGGTTTCATTTTATTATAAAAAGTTCTGCTGGCTGAGAGGAGCCAGAGAGGTGGGGCCAGGGCCCCCTGACACACCAGGATCTGGGGCCCAGAAGTTGGAGGCTCAGGAAACAGCTGGTTTTCCTGTGTTGTGACTTCATAAGAAGCCCCCTTCCCTTACAGCTGTATGGTGGCAGTGGTCACCCAGAGTTCAAATCAGGGTCATGCCAAGCCTGAGCCCTAACAGTTGGAGCAGGCTTCACACATCAGACAAGGGTGCTGCGCCCAGATGCCCCAAGCATACACGGGGCGCCCATATATACAGACTTGCTAGGATCTCTCATGTGCAAGGACCCATACACCCACATATATGTGGGCCTTCTTACAGCACACCCCCCCATAACACACACACATGTACAGCCCTGGACAGTGGTGGGAGGTGGTGGTGGCGGTTCTGAATCTCGGCTCCTGGGCGCCAGTGACAGCTCTGGGTCCCCTAGACGGTTGTGCTCTTGGGGCTGGAGCTGGAGGTAGGAGTGGAGTTGGTGGTGGTCCCCTAGACCCAGCACCACCCTGCCCACCTCGGCCTCCCATACCACATCTTCTGGAATCTCTGGTACTTGTCCCGGAGTCTCTGGTACTTCTCCACCAGAACAGTGTTCTTCACTTTCTGAGGGACGTCAGGCACAAACCAAGCAGCTACGAGCTTGATGCACAAGGCCACGTGCTGGGGGTGGGACAGGGGCTGAGTGGGGGGGTTCAAGCAGGCTGAGGGGGGTTTTAGGGCCCGGGGGCCAGAAGAAGGGCTGGAGAGCGGCCCACCCTGAGGTGCCCAATTCTGGCCTACCTCAAACAGGATGAGGAAGGCCAGCCGGATGGCCAACAGGACCCAGAACTGCTCGGAGAAGTTGTGGTCCTGAGCATTGCGGTAGTCCCGGTACCTGGGGTGGGGAAGGACCAAGGTCAGGGGTCAGGAGTTCAGATGGCACCAATGGGGGAGGGGGGGTCCAAACCTGCACTCAGTGATGTGCTCTGAGCCCTTTATCTTGACAGAGTCATTGAAGTCCTTGGTGTAGAATACAGACAGACTGTGGTTGACGTAGCCTGTGAGGCAGCTGGCGGGGAAGAGGAGAGTGAGTCTGGGGGTGGGGGCTGAGGAGGGCGGAGAGGGCAGGGTGTGGCCCCTTCAGGTGTTTCCCTGGAGCTAAGTCCTGTCTGATGGGGCCATCACGGTGGAACACAACGAAGACCCCTCCATTCCCCAAAGACGGGCCATTGGGGGAGGCTGAAGGGACTGGGGATGAAACCAGCTGCCTTTCCTGCCAGGGGCTGAGGGGGCCATGCTGGTTGTGTCCACTTAGATGACAGCTGGTTCTGGGTCCTTAATCCCCACTGGGTTTCCTGTCAGCACTCCTGGGTCTGCAAGTCAGTGCGGGAGGGCAGGGCCACCCCAGGCAATGCTGACAGCATCAAGGCTTCTCCTGGGCTACCCTGGGCTGGGCTGTGGTTGGGCCATTTTCCCAGGGTTCCCTGCACAGTGTGAGATTTCCCAGGGCTGTGTGGCAGCAACCCCTTACTCGACTCCAGGGTGGGCCCCCTCTCGGCATGGGCCATATCGGTACTTGTACACCACTCGGGGGATGAACTCAGATGTGAAGGCGATGACCATCCCATTGGCAATGACCGCCAGCACGCCGATGGTCTTCAGCACCTGCAGCCAGGTCCCTGGGCCACAGCAGTGGAGTGAGGTGGTCTGGTTCCTCAAGCCATGACCACTGGTACAGCCCGTCCCACCTCCACCCATCCATCTCCCAAGGCTGGAAACCTGAATAATCCCAGGGTCTTGTCACACCTCTGCAAATGGCACCCCACTGCAGTCATGGGGCCAGGCTACTGATGAGGGGACCTGGGCCAAGGTGGACATAGCCCAGCCTCTGCTCTCCTGACCCCTTTGTCCTTGACATAGACGGGAACAGGCTCTGGTCCCTGTCCCGCTCTTCTGCTTGAACCCCTCAGCTGCCCCCAAGCCTGCTCCACCTCCTGGGTCCTCACCCCTGGTGGAACCCTTTAACCTGGGGCCCCTCGCAGGGCTCCGTCTCTGCCTATATGCATCACCCCATCCTCTCTGTTTGTCCCTGACACCTGTTCCTCTCAGTGAGGCCAGTCTAGTGACAGGCCACCTGCTCTCTGCCTGCCTCAGCTGCAGGGCCCTCCATCCCTCAGCTCCCCGTCCTCAGAGTCCAGCTTTTCTGCCTGGGCCCCCCAAGGAGGCTGCAGGCCCTTCAGCCACATCCTGGTGCGGAAGGGAGGGCCCTGCCTCTTTCTGGGACCTGAGCCCATCCCAGGCCCCCTCTTCGTAGATGGGGGTGCTTGGGGGCAGTCTGTTGGGTGAGGGGGCTGGCCTGGCCACCACTGCTTAGAGTGATTGTTTCAAATAGACTGGTGAGGTCCTAACACCCCTTACCACCCCTGCCCCGGGGCTGTGTGCCCCGCCCTGCGCAACCATCTCATTGGACCCCAGACCAACCGATGTCCTTGGCCTTGCGTGGCACGAGGCGCCTCTGCAGCCGGACCATCTTGATGGCGTCCAGGCGGATCTGCACGAGGTTGCTGAAGAGCGCGAGCAGCGGGGCCAGCGGAAAGGCGGCCACGAAGATGGTGGTGAAGCCGTACTGCATCACTGGGGTGGGGGTCGTCACCCTGAGCTCCCAGGCCCTCTGCCCCTCCAGCCCCCCAGCTTCGTCCGAACCCCCTCCCCCCAGACCCCGGTACCACCCCAGCGCCCACGCACTCATCTCCATGAACTCATCGAACAGGCTGAAGGTGTGGACCGGGTTCAGGTAATAGTTGTGCTTCCAGTCCCTCAGCTCCGGGTCTGAGGACTCACAGCCTGGCATTGAGCGGCACTTGTGGGCCAGCCATCTGTGAGTGATGAGAAGCAGGTGGGGACAGTGAGTGGTGCTGGGGATGGAGGGACCCCCGGAACTGCTGGCTCTGGGAGGTGGGGAGAAGGGCAGGGAATCAGGGAGGGGTCCGAGGTTCAGGTGCCCCGGGAAGGAGGGTGGTCCTCACGGCTTCAGATACTCTATGCAGTTGCTGAGCGTTTGTTTCAGACCCATGATGATGGCCATCTGCAGGAACAGGTCCATCATGCAGCCACTGAGATGGCACTGCGGGAGGGGCAGGGGTGGGAGGTCAGGCCTGGGAGGGAGGGCAGTTCAGGGACAGGGCAGCAAAGCGTACAGGACACACTGACCTCCTCCAGCTTCCACAAGCCCGCCAGGCGCACAGACTTCCCAGGGTGACCGTTGATCCTGGAAGGATGGTGAGGCTGAGGGCAGCACCTTGCCTTTGAAGGGGTGGGGGTGGAGCAGGACAGAAGGGGCAGTGGGGGGGTGTGAGGGCCTGGGGGGAGGGCAAGGAGCCTGCACTGCAGGTGAGCAGAGGCTTACGCCCCACACACGCACACACGGGGAAGGTCAGCTGATCACCAGCTCAGTCGTGCATTGTAGACAAGGCCTGTGAGGAGTGGCCTCAGTTTCCCCCCATGGAAACTGTGCACATAGGGTTACTTTGGGTTTAAGTCACCTGCTGTCCATAACATGATAAAAATACGAATTCTATTAAGCCAAAGGCTGGGCTCATGCCCAGTGGTGAAATCCTGGATGTACTCCTGTTCTAGTTTCTGATAGGTATTCAACAGGGTTCTAGAACAATATAAATTGGCAAAGGGAAAAATTCCTA
The DNA here is from genome assembly GCF_057876585.1 of Rhinolophus sinicus. Taxonomy (NCBI): domain Eukaryota; kingdom Metazoa; phylum Chordata; class Mammalia; order Chiroptera; family Rhinolophidae; genus Rhinolophus; species Rhinolophus sinicus. The sequence goes on along the minus strand of NC_142514.1, from coordinate 188,699,358 downwards.
TTTTAGAAAATATGATCATGTACTCGGAAAACCAAAATATACCAACTAAAAATCTTGCATACATCAACTGACAGTGTTCAGAGGGAGCGGAATTGATAGCGAGGCCAACTCACTTCCTGGTGCCACACGACCCATGGGACACAGCAGAAGGTAGTCGGCCACACACACCAGCAAACACTGAAACGGCGGTAGTGAAGTTCACAAGAAATCGGTGGGCCCCATGTGCAGAAAACTAGAGCTACTAAAGAACATTAACAAAAGACGTGAATATAGAAACCTTATTCTTTGATGGGAAAAGTCAGGACTATGTTTGTGGGAGACAGAGTGAAGGGCCCCCAAAGATGACCACATGCTAATTCTTGCAGCCTATGACTATGTTACCTAACACAGCAGATGGCACCGAGGTTGCTACCAGCTGACCTAAGTGGGGAGCTTATCCTGGGTTATCCAAGTGGTCCCAGTGTGAGCACCAGGGTCCTTAAATGGGGAAGGGTGGGAGCCAGAGAAATGGCAGGATGAAAACTCAACTGCTGCTGCTGGCTTTGAAGATGGAGGAGGAAGGGGCCAGGCGTCAAGGGATTCAGATGGCCTCTAGAAGCTGAGAATGGCAGAACAGACACTCTCCTTGTGCCTCCAGACAGAACACAGCCCTCTGGCACCTTGGTTTCAGCCTGGTGAGGCCCGTTTTTGCTTTCTGGTCTACCCAACTGTACATTGCTTAAAGCCACGAAGCTGTGGTTATCTGTTACGGCAGCAACAGAAAATTAACCCAGTATCCATGTTGGTTCTCCCTAAAAAACTAGAATTCTACCACAATCTTAAGTAAAACTCCATAGAACTTTGATGCAGTTTGACAAAATGATTCTAAAGTTCACCTAGAATAATAAACGGGTAAATGACCATAAAAAAAGGAAAAGCAAGAAAGAAGAGTAAGGAGCAAGCACAGGCCCATCTGGCAATAAAGCACAACACACACAAAGATAAAATTTTTAAAAAGCCCAACACAGTGAGTCCTGGTCTTTTGGGAACAAAAAAACAGGCTTCCCTCTGCCCCTTGCAGCACAATAAATCCCTCATGAATCAAAAGATTCCAATGTTTAAAATGTTGAAACCATAAACATGTAAAGGAGATCACAGCTGAGTACCTTTTTAATTCTGAGGGAGCCTTTTGGAGCACGGCCTGCAAAACGGACACAATAAAGGAACACACAAATGGCATGACATAAAGAAGATGTGTCCCGGAATAATATGGGCTACTGGATAAGCATTCACGTCCTTTCCCCAGACCCACACACAATCAGGTGGTGTGTGGAGACAACCAGACTCTGCTGCCATCTGTTCCGCTCCTATTAACAGTGTGACGCTGAGGAGGTTTCTTCACCTCTCTGGGCCTTAGTCATCTCATCTGTAAAAGGGGGAGAAGAGACGCCCTACCCAATAGGGCTGTTGTGCAGCTTAGAATCGAACACGAAGCACTTAGAATGTGTGAGTGTGCAATGAGTGTGAGTTATTACAAAGACCTAGCCCATCTGCCCAGGAAAACCCAGCCCACCCTTTGTTCTCCAAGATAAATGGGGAGCTATGAATCTTCAGGTACAAGGAAGACCGGCTGTGCAAAAGAGAAGAACCACAGTGAAGAAACAGACACTGGACCCTTTAGGGAACAAGAGATAATTAGGGAACAGAAGAGAACTTAAAGAAGGAAAAATCCATTGATATCCTCAAGAAAAGACTGCATCTATAAAAACAAGAAAAAGATGCTACCGGGCCAGCCCGGTGGCTCAGGCGGTTAGAGCTCTGTGCTCCTAACTCCGAAGGCTGCCGGTTCGATTCCCACATGGGCCAGTGGGCTCTCAACCACAAGGTTGCCAGTTCAATTCGACTCCCGCAAGGGATGGTGGGCTCTGCCCCCTGCAACTAAGATTGAACACGGCACCCTGAGCTGAGCTGCCTCCCAGATGGCTCAGTTGGTGGGAGCGCGTCCTCTCAACCACAAGGTTGCTGGTTCGACTCCCACAAGGGATGGTGGGCTGCGCCCCCTGCAACTAGCAACAGCAACTGGACCTGGAGCTGAGCTGCGCCCTCCACAACTAAGACTGAAAGGACAACAACTTGACTTGTAATAAAGGCCTGGAAGTGTACACTGTTCCCCAATAAAGTCCTGTTCCCCTTTCCCAATAAAACCTTTAAAAAAAAGACTTGGAAATGAAGGCTTTAATTGTTAAAACAACTAGAGAGGCAAAAAGACAAAGTGAAGGAAATCTCCAGATGTTGACTATAAAGACAGAGGTGGAATATGTGAGAGAAAAGGTGAGAAACTCAGAGGACAAACCCAAGAGGACCAGAAGTTCCACAAAGAGACAGTGAAGGGAAGATTTTCTTTTTTTAACTGAGAGAAAATTATAAAAAGAAAAGAGAATTTAGTGCAGCTCAGCAGGATGGGGTTTTTTCTTGGAAGGACAGAATAATTGACCAGCACAGTGCATGAAGAAAAGACTGAGCCCTAAATTGTTCCCCAGTTTAAAGAGAAGATCCAAAACTTCTAGAAGGAAAAAAACTAGGTCCACTAGAAAGGAACAGAAATCACATTTCCTGCACTTCTCCTCACCTCTTTGGCATGTTCAAAGACAGTGGAGCAATGCATTTAAAGTTCTAGAACGGAATATCGTTTTGAAGCTAGATTTCTGTATCCAGTTGTGTCAGCCGTACAAAGGAACAATCATGACATCTTTGGCCATACAAGAATTCAGAAAGCTCACCTCTCAGATATTTCCTTAGGTAAATGAAAGCCAAGAGCAAGAAAGAAGGCGGCTTGGGAATCCAGGAAGTGATGGTCTAGCCCGGGAAAGCAAAAAATACAGGAGGCACAGAGGGCAGCTGACCCAGTGCAGTGAGAAAAGTAGGGGGCTCCCAAGGAAGGGCCCTGGGAGGACAGAGACTCTGTACAATAGACAAGATGATAGACAGAGGCTGGTCAAGAAATATCTGCAAAGATGCCCGACTCTCACTGATAGTTTTCTTTAAGGCACCTTTAAAAACAAAAACCCTTTGCCCATCACCTCGATGGAGTGTGCAATAGAGTGCACAGTGGGTGGCTTTGTGGGTGAGCATGGCATTTTTGGAGGTCCCTTTAGCACTCTACCTAAATTCAGTGCTCTCCAATTGTCGATTAAAATGGCTGGCTGCTGACACCACCTACCAGGCATCACCTCGCAGATGAAGGGAATTGGATTGTAGGGTTGAGCCAGTGGTCATTGAGCCCTCACACTGTACCTTCCCCAGCTGGGCTACCAGTGCACAGACAAGTATCCCTCCTCCTCCAGGCAGGATACCAGGGATTCCCCTTCAGGGACCAACAGACATGCGGCTCAGATGAAAGCCACTGGCGTGTGCCTTTCTCAGTTATGGACAGGTGGCCAAGAATCGAGGACATCTAAGGAAAGTCTCTACATCAAAATCAGAGACCAATCCAAAAAAGAACATAAAAGAAAGCCAGAAGGAACAGAAGTGATGCTAGAGCAGGAGAAAAAGAGGCATCATCCTCGGGCAAGAACAGGCAGGGTGTGCCAGTGGCACGACCAGGTGGCCGTGAGGAACCTGTAGACGTCGAAAGGCATGCCCGGAACTTAGAACGCGAGCAGAAGTAAAACGTTCCAGTGCAAGGTTGGAAAAGAGTTGAGAGAAAACCCCCAAAGCTGGAACAAAACTGGGAGAAAAAAACAAAGGCAATTAGGTGGTCAATCCAGGAGATCCAATTTCCAAACAAAAAGAATTCCAGAAACGTCAGCAGAGGTTATCAAACACAAGATGCACAAAAATCCCTCAGAACCGAGGGCCCGAGGCTCGAGCCCAGCAACTGTGGCAGTTCCTTCTCATGGGACGCAACACACGGTGTGCTACGGCCAGGCCTGCCATATGGCTGAGAACTCAGCAGAGCACAGGCCCCGCTCCCTGCGGGAGCCGCCATTCCGGACAGACAGTGAACAAAGATGTGTGTGGTGTGTCCTGGGCAGCCAGATGAGGTGGAAGCCACGGAAGGGGACCCAGGTTGTTGCCCAGCCACGTGGAGGAGGGAGATTGGGGACGGGCTTGGGGTGCCTGCAGGACATCGGAGGGGGAATGGTGAGAGGCAGCTGGGGCTGTGAGCCTGGACTCCAGGGAGTGGTCTGGGCTGGAGACAGGAGTGAGTGAGTGTGTGTGTGTGTGTGTGTGTGTGTGTGTGAGACGGTGCCTAGGGTCACAAGAATGGGTGCTGGGGAGGGCATGGTGACATTTGTACTTTGGGAGAAGAGGAACAGCCAGCAGCGGGGAGGGGAACAACCAGTACCAAGCAGGGAGAAGCTGCAGGGGGAGACCCGAAACTGGATGTGATGGTGAGAGGATTATGTGACAGAAAGTGACAGCACATTTGTGATGGTGGAGGGAAAAGCAGTGAGGTGGGGGAGGGGTGGGGATGACTGGTGCGTGTTGAATGAAAAAGACCCTCCTAGACTCACAGCTGAGAAATTCAGAAGCCTGGGGACTTGAGAAGAGGTGCAGTCACAACTGCAATGTCGCATGACGTGGGAGGCAGCCAGGCGGAGGGCAGGGTGTCCGCGTAGAGGCCCAGCATGCTCAGGCCTCTGTCACGACGGAGCGCAGCACATCTGACCCCCACCTTCCCTCCCCAGGAAGCCACTGGGAAACCTGTGGTCCTACGTGGATGGAAGGGCCATCTTGTGTCTTTAGGCACAGCCCCGAGGGGAAGGGACAGACACCATGATGGCGTCCCCAAGGACAGGAAGGTCACGGCACCCTGATGTCTCTGAACAGACTGGAGGAGCTGAGATTTATTTTTTAAGTTCTGGTAGAGAGTTTGGGATCCACTGGCAACATGCGTGTACCTTACAAAATGTAATCAAACACACAGAACAAGTGGAGCAATGATTTTCTTCAGAAAAGATGAAAAACTGTATATTGATTGAACCAAAAAGGTTCACTTCACTAATTAGGAAAGTGAGGGCAAGTGTGTGCCCGTGTGTTATGTGGGGGTTCACCGAGTCGTAAAAATCAAAATTGGAAATAACCCACAGGTCTACCCACTGAAGTGCTTAGTGAGTTCCAGCACATCCCACAAGAGAATGCTCACGGGTGGTTTTAAATGAGGCCTCCCCAGTCACGCAGACAGGGAAGAGGCCTCAAGCATGTTTTCACATAAAAAGCGATAGTTGTTTCCAGGACAACCACTGTGTAAGTGTGTGCACGTTATGGGTGTAAAAACGTCTGGTCAGACCCACAGATGGTGACAGTGTCCCCTCGGGCAGGGGACTGCAGAGTGGGTGCTTAACCATGGGCTTCCTGTCCTGGGTTCCCACTTGTTCTGAGCCTGAATTATTTGAAAAATTAAAGAGCAGGCCTTCCCTCTTTTAGGGGGCAGAGTGGAGTTGGAGGGCGGCCCTCACCTGCCCAGGATGAAGGCGATGTAGATGAGGGAGGAGAAGTGGGCAAAGAACTGCAGCGTGAAGAACTTGATGGTGAACTTGCTCTCTTGCTCCGATAAGGTCCTGGGCTTCTCTGGAATGAGACGTGGGCTGTCCCTCGCCCATCCCTAACCCCATGACAGTCCCACGCCTGGCCTGGTCCTATTCTGACGGCTCAGAGACACCTGCAACCCTCACCTGTCTCCTAGGACGAGCCCCTGCCGTCTGGTGGGAGAGGTGATAGAGACAGCCCCCTGCCCCGACCCAGGCCACAGGTGCCCCAGCCTGGACTCCTCCCTCCGCCTCCCGCGTCTCCTTGGGAGCCAGGGCGAGGCTGTGGGCCCCTGCTCTCACCAAAGTCACAAAGCTTCAGAGCCACACGCTTGTTGGCCTGTGGGAGGGGAGACCGGAGGGCTCACTTTGGGCCTCAGCGGAGACAACCCCCCCCCGTCGCCCCTGCCCCTCCACTCCCTCACCCACCATGGTCATGATGGTGATGGTCACATAGTGCACCAGGGCCCCGGTCACCACCACAGCCGTGGTCACCTGCTCCTCCAGGAAGGGCAGGGCCGAGCTGCTGAAGAGGGCGGCAGCCAGGACGCGGTAGACCACCAGGATGTGGGCCATGCCGATCATGAAGCAGATCTGCAGAGGGGCAGTCAGGGCAAGGGGCCTTGGGGGGCTGTGCCCTGCCTGGTCTCCAGCCCCCCACAGACCCCAGGAGTACCATGAACAACGACAGGATGAGGATGATGGTGCTTCTCAGGTAGGAGTGCTCGTGCCGCTGGAGCTTGTAGTGAGGGTCATTAATGAGCTGGAGTGCCATTTCCTCCTGGGGAGGGCACCGGGAGGCCTCAGACACGGGACGCACATTTCACATGGGGACACATGCCTCAGACATGGTACACACACCTCAGACAAGGTACACATGCCTCTGACACAGGGACACATGCCTCAGACACAGTACACATGCCTCAGACACAGGGATACATGCCTCTGACACAGGGACACATGCTTCAGACATGGTACACACACCTCAGACACGGTACACATGCTTCTGATATGGGACACATGCCTCAGACACAGGGACATATGCTTCTGACATGGGACACATGCTTCTGACACATGACATGCCTCATGCATGGGTACACATCTCATATGGGGGACACATGCCTCAGACATGAGACACATACCTCTGACACGACACATGCTTTTGACATGGGACACATGCCTCAGACACAGGGACAAACATCTCACATGGGGACACACACCTGAGAAATAGGACACATGCCTCAGAAATAGGACACACGCCTCACACACAGGACACATGTCTCAGACACAGAGACATGCCTCAAATAGGGACACCCCCCCCGACACAGGACACATGCCTCTGACATGGGGACACACATCTCACATGGGGACACACACCTCAGACACAAGACATAAACCTCAGACATGGGACACATGCTTCTGACACTGGACATATGCCTCAGACACGGGGACATGTCTCACATGAGGACACATGCCTCTGACACAGGGACACATGCCTCAGATACAGGACACACGTCTCACATGGGGACACATGCCACACATGGGGATACATGCCCGACACGGGGACACATGCCTCAGACACAGGACACACGCCTCAGACACGGCAAACCAGGTGTGGCCACACAGGGCTCTGGGAGAGATAGTCCTTGGCTGGGTCACCTGGCAGCATCTCACCTGGTCCTCATCCCACCCGTACAGGTCCCAGTGCAGCACCACTTTGGCTCGCTGCCGTTTCCAGATCTCCAGGAACACTGTGGCTGCAACAGGAGCCACGAGGGTGTCACACGTGTCCCGGGGAGTATCTGGGGTGGCCCTGGATCTCAGGTTGGCCCCCAGCTGCCCTCAGCCACTCACCCCATAGAGCCATGAAGATTGCAAACACCACGGTGCCCTCGTTGTCGAAGAGGTGGGTGAGCTGCGGAGAGGTGGGGGCGCAGGGGCTGGGGTCGGCCTCCTGTGCCTCATCCCCCACCCCCAGAGGTGCACCCTGCAGGGCCCGAGCCTCCCTTCCCCTCCTCTGAGTACAGGGGCACGGGCTTTCCCACGCACGAGCGGGGCCTGGCGGGGACCTCCAGGACAGCAAACCTTGGCAAAGGTGCAGGTGTCCGAGAGGCGCTGGTACCTGCGGCTGTGGTCGCCGCGAGGGCACATGAAGATGTCGTGGGCCTCACAGATCTCCTTGCTGGGGGTGCAAGGACCCGACTGGTGCGGCTCTTCCCTGCCGCCCGACCCCGCCCCTGCCGCCTGCCCGCTCCACCCCATCCCTGGCCCCGCCCCAGCCCCGCCCCTCCCCAGCCCTCCACCTGATCTGGCTGGCGTTAAACAGGGAGAAGCCGCTCAGGAAGGTGATGAGGCCGAACAGGGCGGCAGGTACCAGCATGTAGGTGTACCAACCGAGCCAGGCAAAGTACAGGGCCACCTTCTCACCAAAGTAGCACCTATGGGCAAAGCTGCCTCATCAGGGCCACCCCACAAGGGGTGACGTCTCTGGCCAGCGTCTGGGTGGGGGATGCCACATGTGGGGGGCAAGGAGTATCTGTATTGATGGTTTCAGTGTATCTAAGTGGGGCACACAGACACACCTATTTGCTTGGGGCACAGGTGTGTCTGTCCTTGGGTGCATAGGTATGTCTGTGGGGGGGTCCAGTGTCTGTGGGCACACAGGTGTGTACGTGGGGGCACATTGTGTCTTTGGGTGCATAGGTGTGTCTGCAGGGGCACATGTGTATATGGGGGCACAGGTGTCTGGGTGCATAGGTGTGACTGGGGGTATATTGCGTCTGTGGGTGCATAGGTGTGTCTGCAGGGGTACAGTGTCTGTGGGTGAATAGGTGTGTCTGCGGGAGTACAGGTATCTGCGCACACAGGTGTGTCTGTGGGGACACAGGTGTCTGTGGGTGCATAGGTGTGTGCAGGGGTACAGTGTGTCTGTGGGGGCACAGGTGTGTCTGTCCTTGGTGCATAGGTATTTCTGTGGATGATACAGTGTGTCTGCGGGGCACAGATGGGTCTCTGGGTCACACAGGTGTGTCTGTGGGCACACAGGGCATTTGTTTGGGGGCAGTATTACCTGATGTCATCAATGGGCTGCTTTTGGAACATGTTTCTCCACCGGGCCCATTTTGTCTTCAGGTCTCCCTCCCCCTAGACACAGGTGACTGACATTGAAAGCTTCCTCCCTCCACTCCCGCCCTCACGACCTCTCCCAGCAGGCCCATCCCTTACCTTGTGCAGGGGGAACTTGGCCTCAAAGACCCCTTTCTTTACCAAATCACCAAGTGTGTCTAAAAGTCACAGGAAGTCTTGGGTCAGAGGGGAGTAAGGGTGAGCGAGGACCCTGCCCCTATCTCCCCAGGTCAACGCCCCTCCTGGTGGGCCGCTACACGGGCCACCTGCCCACTCCGTCCTCACCACCAGCTGCCGTCGTGTTCTTTAGGACGAAGTGGACAATTCGGATTCTAGAACACAAGAGCTGGTTCAGGATGATTCGGTGTGACCTCAGTGGATCCCACCCTGTCTGGCCAGGTCCCAAGCCCCTCTCCATCCTGGAGGAGCCCACCTGCCTGACTGTCTAACCAGAGCCCAGAACCCAGGACTCATCTGGGAGCCCATCCCAGACCTCCTTAAATCCTCCCAGGGTCTAGCCACTCTGTCTCCAGGATGGAGCTCTCTCGGGGCCAGTCCCTCTACTCCCAGGACCCCAGACGTCTGGCCCAACCCCACCGCCCATCACACCTTCCACCTGGACCCCCCACACATCCAGAGCACACCCTGCACCTTATGTGCATGCATCCTCTTACACCCCTGGGGCCGTTTTGCCTATTCGGAAACTGAGGCTCAGACAGGCTGAGTAACTTGCCCAAGGTCACACAGCTAGGAAGTGGCACAACCGAGCATCTGACCACAGAGCCACACTCCTCTGGAACATCCTCCTGTGAGACGTGGGCCCCTGGAGGTCCCAGGGCACTCACCCCGGCCTGGCCCCCAGGCCCCATCAAGGTGCCTCTACGCATCGTCCTCCCCTTGCTCCTCCCCAAGACCGTCCAGCCCCCATTTTCCCCGGAGGCCTGTCTGCTGCCTGGAGTCCAGATGCCAGGAGTGTTTGTTGCCAGTCTTCACTGACAAGGTCCCAGCCGAGCTCGGAAGGCCTGGGATGAGCTGGGAAGGTGATGGAGGAGGAATGTGGGGAGGGCAGGCAGACCAGCATGTAGGGCTGGAGGGACGGTTAGTGGCAGAAGCAGGTGCTTGGAGGGGGAGGAGAAGTTGGGTGCCTGGGAGGCCAGGGACAGATGTCCGGGGAGGGGCATTCGGTCTGGAGTGAAGAGGTGGGGACCTGCATCCAGGTTCAGAGCCAGGATGGCTGGCTGGGAGGGTCCCCTTGGCCTCTTCAAATCCTGCACACCCTTTAAGTCTGGGAACATAGCCCCACGTGACTTTCAGAACACCTGAACAGGTGAGAACTGTCACTGTCCCTTTTCACAGGTATGGAAACTGCGGCACAGAGCTGTGAGGCCACGCTTGGGAGTCTCACCTGCTTGGACCTGGCACACGGTGGGCAGGGTGCCTCCTGGCCCAGCCTCTCACCTGGTGGTGGGTGGTATAGGGGTCAGCCTCTGTGTGGGGGCTTGATCCTCGGGCTCCAAGAGGAGTGTGCAGTACAGGTCGAAGATCCAGCTTTCAGCTCGGATCCCACAGAACACCTTCTTCTGGTCGTCCTTCACCTGGGGCAGAGCCTCATGGGACCCTGTCCTGCACCCCGGAACCCTTCCCGCATTGTCCACAGCCACTGGCCTGGCCCCTTCACCTTGGCGCAAAGCCACAGGCCACCTTTCCAGACACCTGCCCAGGACCCACCCGGCACCCGGCAGCCCCGGCCCTCAGCTGGCCCACCTCGTACTGGAAGCCCTTTCCCTTAAGGTTCTCCAGGAACTGAAGGTAGATATTCCTGCGCTCTCTGTCGGTGTGACGGTTGACCACAAGGACGTAATCCCACGGCTCAGAGGCCTCGGTCTGCAGGAAGGAGGTGTGGATCCAGGCCAGGGCTGGACGGCCTGTGCAGGGTGTGGGAGAGCGCGAGGGACCAGCCCAGGAGGGGCCGGTCCAGGCAGAGACTCACCTTACAAGTGTTGATCTCCATCAGTGGGAGACTGTCATTTTCGGGCTCCACCAGGATCTGGACGCTGTCTTCACCCTGTGGTGAGGGGCAGACGGAGGGTGGGGCTCATTGCTACCGCAGAGCATCCCCTGGGTCAGGTGCTCCACCTCCGAGGGGCTGAACACAAAGCTGGTGGGGAGGCAGGAAACCAAGTCAGGAATTCAAGGTGGGCTAGCTGTTCAGTGAGGGCCAGGAGGCGTGGGGCTGCACCACAAATTAGCAGCAAAGCTTTGTTTGGAAACACATACAAAGAGCTCCTGAAATCCGTCAGAACAGACAGACAGCCCAATTTAACATGGGCCAAAGGTGCAAACGGATTTCACAGAAGACGGGCACAGCAAGGTGAAGACACAGGAACCCCAGAAAGGTCAGGAAATGCAGGTCAGCGAGGCACCCCCTTCGACCCACTCAGGCACGGACACTTTCATAGTCTGACAGCGCCCGTGGACAGAACCTGTGTGTTGCTGTGGCACACACACTAGCGCATGAATTTGGGCAACAAAGCTGACCATCCTACAGCCTGGCCCGGCCATCCTGGGAGACCTGCACAGGGTGCTCACAGCAGCACATGTCACATCAAAATTGTGGAAATAACCCACTCCCATTGGTGGGTGGGGGATGAAGACACTGCTGTCCCCACACGGTGGCAGATCATGCAACAGAAACACAAAGAGGCCGCTACCTCACATGGGGCATTGGGGACCAACGTGACATGGGACTGACATTAGTAAAACTAAGTCTGATGAGAACCCACACAGGTAAGTGCTGCTGGCATGTCTGTGACAGACAGACACACAGATGCTGACAGTGGACAGAACCTTAGAGAGGAAATGGATATTAGCTTGGCCTCCAAGTCTCTCCCTGAGTATCATTAGTTATGTGGGAGAGGAATGAATGTCTCTCACATTCTTATCCCTGGGGGGGGGGGGGGGGGTGAAGCCTAACCCTCCTTGTTGTGTGTAGGCTGCACTGAGTGATGGGTGAAGAAAGTTTGGGAGGGCAAGGAGTCACTTTCCAGAGGAGACTCCCGGCAGACACCCTACCCAGGCAGCGAAGGTCACGGTGATGTCACTTAGATGTCAGGGTGATTTGACAGTATGTGGTCCCCTCTCTAAAACCTATAGCCCTTCTCAGCATGAGAAGACATCAAAGGGACTTTCTCCAGACCTGAGCTGACCCACGAGGCAGATGACCAAGGACAAGGAGGGACACAGGGACCGTCCCAGATGGGAGGGGGCCAAGGAGACCTGACGACAAATGGCCTGTGGGATTCTGCAGTGACTGGGACAAGAAAAGACACAATGGGAAAGCTGGTGACATCGGAGTCAAGGTGGCTGTATTGGGCTCCTCATTTTGACCAGTGGCCCAGAGGATGGGGCACTGACTTCAGGGGACACGGGATGAGGGGCACAGAGAGCCCCCGCTGTCTCCAGAACTCTTTAGGAATCCTTACCAACGTGCTGAAGCTGCCCAAACTCTGAGGGCTGAGACAAAGTGACCCAGGGCCCCTACGCTGGGGGAGCCAGGTGGCTGAGGGGTGGGGGACCAGGGTAGTCAGAGCAGTCACTCAGGGGGAGCCTTGGGGCTGAGGTGCAGGGAGAGGATGCTGACTTTGGAGCCGAGAGCCCAGGGAATGCCCCTAGCCAACGTCACCTCCCGGCTCCAGCCTTGACCATGACAGCGTTGGCTCCATGGGACCCGATGCCACGCACCACATATTCTGTAGCCCCAGCACAGTGCTTAGCACGCTGTGTGTGCATGGGCGAGAGGGACCCCAGCCCAAGTACCAGTTGGCAGAGTCCCAGGGTGACACAGGGACCCCGGAGGGACAGAGACCTGCAGCATCCCAGGAGAAAAGGTGCGTGGAACCCTCGGGGCCGTGTCTATTGGAGTACGCCGCCTCATGCCAACTGCTGGCAGGTTTGGGCACTGCCAACCCCATCATGGCCCCCAAGCCCCACTCCTTCCATGGCCTGTGCCAGCCCCCCCCCCCCCCGAGAGGCCCCAGCCCCTCTCCTGGCTCACAGCACTCACACCCCATCCCAGGAACCATCCTCACCATCCTGCCCACTGCTAGGACTTTGGCCCTGTTGGTCCCTCCACCTGCTATCCTGTCCTGTCTCCAGCCACATTCCTGCCAAGTTCAAGCCCGCCTCCTCCAGAAAGCCGGACTGGACTGCCCCAGCCAGTCTGCCCTAGAGGGCTGCCAGGTAAAGTACAGGCAGCCCAGTGACATTTGCATTTCATATAAACAACAGATACCTTTTAATACAAGTATGTCCCACTTACTGTTATCGTGGAACACATTTGTCCTAAAAGGAATTATCTATGTGCAACTCAGTTTAACAGGTGTCTGTTTTTTATTTTGTTTGGCTAAAGCTGCAACCCTACTCCAACCTCCCCTCCCCACATGCTGGCTGCAGGATGGGCCTGGGTCTGCTCCCCTCTCTGTCTGTCACAGGAGCCAGGAACAGCATCAAGTCCAAGGGCAGAACCACAGGCACCAGGCGTCAGGCACCACAGGCACACGGAGACAGCCACATCTGTGCTCTATAGCGCAGTGCAGCTCCCACCCGGGCACTGGATCCTCACACCCGTCGGTCCGTGGGACTCACCCTGGCCCTCTGCTCTCCACTTTCCTAAAGTGACTGTTTTCCTCCTGCCCCATCTCCCTTCCCCCCACAGCACTCACCTCCTCCAGCTCGATCCAGGCACTCCCTGCTGTCCTACTGACAGCCCACAGACACCTGAACTCAGGTGTGGCTTGGACTACCTGAAACTTCTCCCCCGTCTTGGGCCAGAGGAGAAACCTGCCTTTCACAGACAGATTTGCAGAAAGGGGCAGGACTGAAGCACCTCTGTCTCAGGGAACAGAGTAAAGTCTCAGCTAGACAGGATGGGGGACACTTGTGTCCCCAACATCAGGTTCACGGATGGGGGGTACACACTCTCGGCACCAGGCTCTAAGGTCCCTATTGTTCTCCCTTCGGTCCTCCCAGCCCCAACATCCAGGCTCACCCACCAGCTCTGGACAAGAAAGACCCTCCCTCCCCATGGCTGGGAAGTCCTGCTTTTTGTGCTTCCCTTCCAGTTCGGTCTACAGGTCCCTATTGGGATCACCACCCAACTTCTGACCAGGCCTGGTCTGCCAGGCCACCTGGAACACACACGTGTGACATCACTCCAGCTGCACATGGATATGTGGGGGCCTCCCCCCACTATCCCTGAGGGCTCACATCACACCCCTGGGCACTCCTGACTGCTCCAAAAGCAGGGTGCAGTGTCATCATCCACAGAGGGGACATTCCTGCCTCGACCAAAGTGTCACCACTACCTCTGACCACCAACCCTGAGCAAGTCCCCACCAGGCTCTGCCTGCTCAGCTTCTGAAGCAGGGCGTCTGCCCCTCCCTCCCTCCCTGGCCCCTGTGACCCTCCATCCCTTCAACTCTCTCTCTGTCATCTGTCAATTCATCCTTTTGTGTGTCCGTCTGTCCATCCTTCCCCAGACACTCACTGATGCAGCAGCCCGCCCGGTGTGCAGCCCTGGTGGGCAGTGTGTGGTGTGAGTGGACAGAGGCCTGGAGGGACAGGCACCTACTGGGCAGGGCAGGTAGCCTGGGGCTTGGCCTTGTGGGGCAAGAGGTTGGCAGGAGGTGAAACGCAGGAGCAGCCTTCCCGGGAGAGGGAAACGTGTGTGGATAAGCCCTGAGGGGCAGTGTGCAATAGGTATCCAGGGACTCAGTACTCAGTACTTCCCAGGACTTGGTGCTCAGTACTCCCAGAGACTCAGAACTCAGCACCTTTAAGGCCTTGATAGTTACTCCTCCCAGCGGCTCAGTCCTCAGCACTTCAGCTTTGCACAAGCACAGAGCAAGAAGGGAGCTGCCAGGATGTGAGGCAGGGCACAGAGGACTGCTCAGGTGTCGGGAAGCTTGGATTTCAGTGGGGGGCAACGGGGAGTCCTGGGAGGGATGTGAGCTAGGGCAGGGCGCGCAGGTCTGGCTGTCTGCACCTGCATCTGTCCTTCAAAGGGTTGATTCTCTCACCTCAGCTGCCAGGCAATGCCTCCCCACCCACCCTGAACCAGCTCTCAGCCTCTCCTCCACCCCAGCACAGGCCGTCAGGGGAGCCTGGGGTCAGCCGAGGGGTGCCAGGACGCCAGAGCTAGCTCTGGAAGGGCTGAGGACGCCCTGGGCAGAGGTGGAGCAGGAGGCTGCTGCCTGGCCCACACCTGGGAGGGCCCTGGGAGGCCTGTGGGAGGCTGGTTTCGCTCTCCACCTGGCATGTGTCTCCTCCCAGCCCCGTGACCTCTTCCCCCACAGAGGGGACAATGGATGTCTTCCCAGATGTTGTCCAGCCCACCTTCCCAGGGCCCCCCACAGCCTCTGCTCTGTCCACCAGAATCAGAATCCAGCAGCCCACAGCTGCCCCCACCTCTGCCGGGGGAAGGAGCCCGGGGAACAGAGGGCCCAGCTGGCCTCCTGGGGCTCCCCAACCCAAGGCCGGCCCACGCTGGAGGCCATATCCCCCTCCCCTCAGATGCCAGCTGCTGATGACAGCTGCACAGTCTGGGGGGTCCGACCCCCCAAGTCCTGGCTCAGGGACAGGGCTAGACATGTCCTTCCCATCCCGGCCCCACACACTCACTGGGGTGGCTAGGCTCCCTGAGGAATTCTATCCTCTGTGGGTCCCAAGGATGAAGAGTAAAGCCACCGCCTCCCCCAAACCCTCAGTGCTCTGCTGGGCACTGCCAGCCTCCCCTCAGCCTGGGCTCCAGCAATCCCACAGGCACTTTTCAGGTGAGGCGGGCGGGGCGGGCTGGAGGAGCTGCAGGTGTGGATCCAGCGCAGCGCGGGAGTCACCTGCATTCTGGCGCCCCTCTGCGTCCCAGGGTCCCACGAGCAGAGGCGGTCGGTCGGTCGCGGCGCTGGCGGTACCGGAGTGTGGCTGAGGCGGCGGGGCGGGTCCTACCTAACTTCCGCGTGGGACTCACCTTCCTTCTCCTTCCCTCCCTCCCGCCACCGTCTCCTTCTCCGTTGGTCCCTCCGCCACCCAGCAGTTGGGGAGGAGTCAGCAGACCGCGCACAGGAAGGAGGCCACGCCCCTCCGCTGGTCCCCAAGGGCCTCCGACACCTTCCTGGGGACCCCGCCCCCACCTGAGGCCTTCGCCCTCACCTGCACAGGGAAGTTCCTGTAAGACGGGGTTAGACTGACAACCCCTCCCAGGGGGAAGCAAGAGCCACGTGATCCTCTCCATGACACCCCTCAGCTTCACTCTTCCTGACCCAGGACACACCTTCCCTGGTTTCCTCCAGCATCCAACCCTCCTTCGACCCCCCAAAGTCCAGAGTTGATTCCCTCAGAGGAAAAACTGGGGCACGGAGGGTTAAGGATGAGACTGGTGGGTGGTAAAAAACAAAAACAACAAACTGTCTTCTTCTTGCCCTGCTCTGCTTTGTGGCTACAACTGGTGGAGGGGGAGCTCTTGGGGTCTTGAGGATTTGGTGGCCCTGCTGGGCTGCACGGACCACTGAGGGGATGTCTCAACCACATCCTGTGCTCCCAGGGCAGCAGCTGGGAAGACCACCCTAGGGTGCTGTCCCGTGAGAGATAGCCAACTGTCCCCGCCTGGAGGTGTGTACCCAGGCTCAGAAAGCTGCTCTGAAGCTGAGGACACAGGGCAGGAGTCAGCAAGGCAAGACACCCAGAGACACTGAACAGCATGGGGCAGCTGGGGGCCCAGAGAGCACCCACAGTATCACGGGGGGTACCCACGGTGTCAGGGGGGCAGGGAGCACCCACAGTGTCATGGGGGTACCCATGTCATGGGGGCAGGGAGCACCCACAGTATCACGGGGGGTACCCATGGTGTCATGGGGGCAGGGAGCACCCAGTGTCATGGGGGGTACCCATGTCATGGGGGCAGGGAGCACCCACAGTATCACTGGGGGTACCCACGGTGTCAGGGGGGCAGGGAGCACCCACAGTATCACGGGGGGTACCCACAGTGTCAGGGGGGCAGGGAGCACCCACAGTGTCATGGGGGGTATCCATGTCATGGGGGCAGGGAGCACCCATGGTATTGGGGCGTAGACCCAGGGTTGACATGTTTGTACTGGATTCCCCTAGGGATAAAATGGTTCCACCCACATTTCTGCTTGGGGATCCCATGGCAGATCGTGACAGCAGCAGGGGCCAGGATGAACAGTGGGGCAGAGGGCCTGTGTGCCTCTGATGGAGCAGACTCATAGTGCACGGTGACTGGTGTGATGGCAGACCCCATGTGGTATGGCTGAGACAGGCTTGTGTACTTCTCTCTCCCATGAGTGAAGTCTGGATGGAGTGGCCAGTCCAGGACCAGTGACTAATTTGTTGCTTTACCCCTTTAAACACCTGGTCCCAGCACCTGGTGCGCAATGGCTGCTCAAGATCCAGGCATCGCTTGAATGACCGTAGGAGGAGGAAGGGATGAAGGAGGGGTGCTCCATCCCTCACATGGCCAGTCACATGGCCACACCGTACTGCAAGGAAGCCTGGGGAGCGTGATCACTTTTCCTAAGGAGGGAGAAGGGCGCTGGGGGCACCCAGCAGTCTGCCACAGGCCCGAGGGCCTCAAATGCCACGTTTGAGTTCAGGAAACAGTCAGTGAGGGCTGTGAGCATTATTCCACGTTACACACCAGCCCTTGGACTTTCCGCCTCCCCCCAGTCTCCAGCTGAACCTGCTCAGGAAATTCTGCATGTAATGTAGGGTCTCGGCTCCTGCTCCCCGCACAAGAACGCAGGATATGGTGAGGCCAAAAAGGAACACCCACAGAACCATAGATAGGGGAGTTATACCATTATACTCTCGCTGGCGGCTGGGTTGGACATACAGGAAGCAGGAGCCACACGATCCGCAATCTGCTGTGCGCTTCTCTTCCAACCAGCCAACCCCCTACTGTAGCCAGGGCAGTTATATTAGTGGCTAATGGCTAATAGGTAACAGCTGATGGCCACCCAGCCACAGCGGATGGCCATCTGATTACAGCTGATGGCCATCTGATAACTGAGCCAGCACCTTTCCACATGAGGCCGAGAGCCTGGAAACTGCTCTCTGGGACTCTGTCCCCACAGTGTGTCTACATTTTCATTCTTCTAGAACAATCTACCAGCAGCCTGACGTAGGCAGCAAGGATCTACACAGCTGCCCACCCTTTCAATGTCTTTACTCAGCATTCCCAATCTTATGGCTGCAGAAACACTGCTTTTTGTCCTGTCCTCCTCCCCGGGGCCTGAGTCTTCAGCCTGGGAGGAGGGGGAGGCATAGGCCTGGTCCCTCAAGGGGAATTGCTCCTCTGGAGAAGGATGGAAATAAGGGCAGATGTCATCTAGTCCTATCTGGAGATAAAACTGGACAGCTCTTTCAGAAAGCCATTCAGCCACAGGAATCAAAAGCCTTAAAATTGTTTACACTTTGGGCCATTAACTTTCTGTAAACTGCCCTAAGGAAAAAATCCAAAATAATGAAAAAATATATGAATATGTCCTTTGAGGCAAAAGTTGTGAACCACGTAGATTATCAATAAAAGGCAAATGTCTGAGCAAACGTGGTCTAGTCAGGTGCCGAGGAAGCAACCACTAAAAATTATGCTTTCAAAGAGTTTCTGAGAACATAGCAAGTGTTTATTTCATATGAAGTGAAAAAGCATAGATTACAAACAGGTGCACATTTTTCATCTCAACTAAGTTAATGCTTTAAAATACTGGAAGAGTAGATTTAATACTGGACATTTGCATTTGCTTCATGATGCGAACTGTGGATGGTGGAATTATGCTTTTCTCCCTTTAGTTGGCTTTTTTCAAATTTTGTACAGCAAACATACACCACTTTCATAAACCTTATTATTAAGGTTACTTATAATCATATGCAAAAATCTATTATTATGAACTTGGTTTCCCTGCATCAGCCTTACCTTTGCCTTGGTCGCCAACGCATCTTGTGAAGAAGCCATAGAGCTGGGCCAGCCCCTCACAGGCAGTGTGGCCTTGGCCACCCCGGCTGTTGGCAGAGAACTTCGGCCGAGGCCCACATGGGCCTCCTGCTCTTTCCTGTGGACCCTGGACCCTGCTGCTCTGCCCTTCTTCCACTCACTCCAGAGCCATGCGTACCTGGTACCTGCTTCCCCAGGTCTGAGGACCATTCGGTTCTCCACTGTACATCAGGCCCTTTCCACTGGGGGGCTGTGGCCGACCCAAAGAGGAGTTAGGGTCATAAAGCCACCAGGAATGCCCAACTTCGATGCTCTGGATGTGTCACCGAGGACTCTTCTCAGAGGCAGCGGGGCCTCATGAGTTCCCTGCTGCTCCCTCCAACATCTCTGAGCCTAAAATTTTCATAGTTCCTGTCCTCTGTCTTAGGGAGCGGACAGCCCACGGTGCTGAATCAACAGCCCACCGACAGCCCGGTTGAACGCAATTTCTCCATCAACCCTGAGGCAACCCCCAGGTGGAAGGTGTGCATGTGGTGGGTGGAGTTGTCTGTAATCCACTCACCTTTACAGACTTACCACACCAGTGGAAATATCAGTGGCTGTTCCCTTACAATTTCACAGCTTTCTCTTCTTTCCCTGCAAGGATATTTTTTGAAGGCATTTCCGGCAATATTTTCATTGTTTGCCACCATGAACACATCCTGCAGGCCTAAGGGAACATTGGGATCTGAGGCCAGGCCACGCCCATGTGAGCTTTGACCGCGGTGTGGTTGCCGGGCACCAGCTAACTTTGAGGAAGGCCAGACCTGGACACTTTTAAAGCCCTTGCCTCGCTCTGAAGGCTTGGGGCTTCTGGGGGTCATCTCCGCGGCTGAGGAAGGTCAGGGCCTCTGCACCCTTCCCCTGGGAGAGGGACCTCCCAGTCCTGCAGCATGCGAATCCTCGCAAGTCACCCGCACTACGATGGACCATGTCCTCAAAGCACTCTGCTAACTCCTGTCACCTGCCATCCATAAACCACCGCCTTCCCAGAGGCCCACACCACTTCCCTGCGGCTGGTCTCCAAATCCTGCAGTGGACCTTCCCCACCCCGCGTGTCCGAGGGGGAGGGGTAAGCAAGGCTGCAGCTACCAGGATAAAGGACAGTGGTCAGGACAGGGACTGAGAAGGGATGAGACTCAGTATCGGGACCCAGGTGCAAAGCTGCAGGTGGAGGGCTCTCTGTGCAGTGTGGGGGAGGGCATTACGGGATTCAGGGGAGAGGCTCCTGGCTCCGAGGGAAGGAGCTGGGAGGAGGGGGCATGTGTGTGTGGGGATGGGCGACATTCCTGTGGCTCAGGTTCTTGGTGTCTAAACTAGAGATAAAAATAGAACCTAAGGGGATGTGAAGATAATAATAGTTAACTTTCGTAAAGCGTTGGGAACTCTCCTTAGCACAGGGCAGCTCCGCTGCCATTGCTAACACGTGGTCTGTTGGATGCTGGCCACCCCTCCATTCCAGCCCCGCCCCACCGGGCCCCACCCAGATGTCGCTCCGCCCCAAGGCACCGCTCCAGCGGTGTTGACTGGCCCCCCAGCCTCAGGTGCGCGAGACGGGGTGAGGGAGGGTCGCGTAGGTCTCCCTGCCTGACCTCTGCTCCCTGGAGAGGCCGCGGGGGACCTCGCTCTGCCTCCGGAGGAGGGCTCTGGGCACAGTTTGGGAGAAAGACCCATACCCAGTAATCAATCCTAGCAGCGCCAAGACGGCGCCCCGAACGTAAGCGTCACCAGTTGAGGTGGGAGAAGAGGGGCCCTGAAGGGTGGCTCCAGGCCCAGAGAGCAGAAAGACGCCTTGGGCCGGACCTGGCTCGCTCTGGGCACTTCTTGCTCATGGGTCCAGCATCACTTCCCAGGACAATGCTGGTCCCAGTGGGGGGCGGTCTGGATGGCTCAGTTGGTTAGAGTGGAGCTCTCAACAATAAGGTTGCCGGTTCAATTCCCGCATGCAATGGTGGGCTGCAACTAAGATGGAAAACGGCGGTGGATGCAAGATGGAAAACGGCGGTGGATGCAAAATGTCAGTCTGTGCAAGGCCAGTGCCCTGGGGACTCGTCCTGGTTACCCCAGTGTAGTTGGGTAATGCTGATCTCTTGACTCCCTGGGGCCTTCAGGATGGAGGCCAAAGTCCAGGCTTGGCCACCCTCTCCAGCCTCACCTCCAGTCACTTGCACCTGCATTGGAGGATGGCCACAGAGAAGCTGGCTGCCCAGGCCACCCTGGCGACCCTAGGTGGATGGGGCTGGAGCCCGGGACAGGGGGTGGGCCCAAGAACCTGTGGAGGGCAGCAGCAAGCTGGGGGAAGCCCCACAGCACACCAGCACATCTCCTAGAGTCAGTGTTTCCTGGTAGCCTGTTGGTCCCCAGCCTACTGGGAGGCTCCACAAAGTGGTCAGTGGCTGAGACTCAGGGTCACATCACAGTGAGACCCCATGATTGATAGGCTGGGCTGGGTGGAAGACAAATAATGTGGAAAACATATGCTTTTACACATATATTTTAACAGCTTTCTTTTTTTTTAAAGATTTTATTTGGGGAATGGGAACAGGATTTTATTGGGGAACAGTGTGTACTTCCAGGATTTTTCCAAGTCAAGTTGTTGTCCTTTCAATCCCAGTCGTGGAGGGCACAACTCAGCTCCAGATCCAGTTGCCTGTTGTTAGTCGCAGGGGGCCCAGCCCACCATCCCTTGTGGGAGTAGAACTGGTAACCTTGTGGTTGAGAGCCCACTGGCCCATGTGGGAATCGAACCAGCAGCCTTTGGCGTTAGGAGCATGGAGCTCCAACCGCCTGAGCCACCAGGCTGGCCCTTAACAGCTTTATTGATGTGTAATTCACATACCATACAATTTGCCCATTTAGAGTGGCAGCGTTCACAGACATGTGCCGCCATCAGCACAATTTAAGAACATTTTAATCGTCCTGAAAAGAAACCCAGGACCCTTTAGCAGTCACTCCCTGCCCCCCTTCCCCAACCTCTGGTGACCACTAAGGTATTTTCTGTCTCCATGGATTTGCCTCTTCTGGACATTTCATATAAATGGATCATATAATATGTGGTCTTTTGTGACTAGCTTCTTCCACTTAGCATATTTTCAGGGTTCACCCATGTTGTAGCCTGTGTCACAACTTCATTCCTTTTTATGGCCAAATAATTTCCCATTGAATGGACATACACATTTTGTGTATATCCATTCAACAGTAGATGGACATTACCTCCCTTCTCCCTTTTGGCTATTAGGAATAATGCTGCTGTGAAAATGAATGAAAGAAACCTCATTTAAAGTGAGTGAGGTGGCCTGAAGGGGGACCCCTCCACACTGCCACTGCAGGTCAACTACACACCCAACTGGAAAACACAGTCACACACCCTACAGACCCAACAGGAAAGGACACCTTGCATTCCCTGCAAGATGTGTCTCTACCGCCCCAGCAGGAGGAAGGAAGATTTTTCTCCTCACCCCGCGACAAGCCCTGCCAGTGGTCAAGCCCTGCCAGTGGTAACTCTAGCAACTCAGCCAATGACCAGCCATCACCACCCTGAACTCTCACTTTCCTCCAATGGACTTTAATTCAAAGCCCCCCCCACTTCCTTTTTCTCTGTAAAGTAAGGTTCCTCTCCTTTGTTTGCTGGACTTACCTATAGTTTTTGTGCATGCTTGCAATTCTCAGCTATTCCTGAATAAACCCACTTTGCTGGTAAAAATAACTGGCTGTTTGAACTCTTGTGTACAAGTTTTGTATGCACGTATGTTTTCATTTCTCTTGGGTAGATAGCTAGAAGGGGAATTGCTGGTCACATGGTAACTCTGTGTAACTGTTTGAGGAGTTGCCAGACTGTTTTTTCAAAGTGACTCAGGGATGCATGTTTTTGCAGGGCCGGTCTACATTAACAAATGGAGTCACCCCAATTCGGCATGTTCACACCATTCTGTCCACCCAATTTCAGGAGATTCCACCAAAGAACTACCACCATCCACCCTATAGGCTAGACTCTGGAGCTCCTGGTGGCATCTGGTCCATCGCTTGTGGGATAAAGGGTCGGGAAGCGCCCCAAAGGAGGACCGGCCGACTACACCGGGAAGGCGCTCCAGAAAAGCGCTGGCGAAGCTGGGGGGGCCAGGCTGGGGGCCAGGCTCCGGTCAGGCAGCCTGGGGAGGAGGGTCTACGGGAGCCCCTGTGTCCGGCGGTTTTGGAGAGACGCCACTCCACCCCGCCAGTCGGCTCCGGTTACCTAGCAACCAGGCGGCATCCTTCCCAGCAAGCACTGCATCTAACCCATGAGGTCGGAGACTACGAGGCCCAGCATGCCCCGCGGCCCAGGCGCGCGGACTACAAGTCCCACAACGCACCGCCCACCCTTTCCTCACCGCCCCCTTCCCCTACTCTCCTGAGACCCCGCCGGCGATCGCCGCGACCCCTTCCCGGCGCTCCCAGCGCCGTGCGCGGCACGTTCGCGGTGACCCGGTGTGCGTGAGGTCAAAGCGCGGGGCGGAGCGGCACAGGGCCCAGGCGCCATGCGGCGGGGCGAGCGCAGGGGCGCCGGGGTACCGCGGCGGGGGTCCCCTGTGCCCGTAGGCAAGGCGTCGCTGGAGGAGCCGCCGGAAGGCGCGCCCTCGGGCCGCCGCAGCACCGAGTCCGAGGTCTACGACGACGGCACCAACACCTTCTTCTGGTGAGGGGCGGCGGTCGGCGGCGGGCGGCCGGGGTCGCGGGGGCGTGGCCAGCTTGCACGCGGCTGGAAGCGGCTCCGGAGCGACCCCGGGCTGGTCCGGTCTCGCGGCTCCGACCTGTGCCGCCGAGAGGGGCGGGCGGGGGTGCCTGAGGGCCCGCGGCGCCGGCGCGCTGCTCCAGCCCAGCCTCTGGCGGCCCCCCGGCGTCTCCGCTCCGCTCCCCCTTATCGTTGGGGCACTTGGCTCAGACGTCACTTCAGACGGGCTTTTCCTGGCGTCCCCGTTCACAGTTCCCCCCGCCCTCCGTCCCGTCGTCGGCTTGAGCCGTGTGACGGTGTCTCCTGCCCCCCCAGGACGGAGCGGCAGTGACCAGCACGAACACCTTCGCCTGTGCCGGGAGTCGAGTGGGTGTTGGTCAGATAAAGCTTCTTGCGGTCTCTCGTTGCCCCTCGCCGTGCCGGCTCGTCCAGCCCTGTGCGGCTCTGTCTCAGCCGAGCCTCCGAGTCAGGCTGCCCCCCAGTCTGCTTTCTGGGCGCCGGGGAGGGGCAGGTCCCCCCAAAGCCTCTGCTGGAGGACTCCGTGCTGGCGCTTTATGCGTGCTTGGCACTTCTGATGTCCGCGGGTTCGGGAAAGCAGCGCTGGGCTGGCGAACCCCAGGTGTGGCTCCTCTGCTCCATGGCTCTGTGACCTTGGTCTAGCCCTTCACCTGTCGGAGCTTCTCTTTGCTCATTTGTTGGCGAGAGAGACCCCGTTTGCTAGAAAGCATGCTTTATGGTAGGAAGCGTTTGGCTTTTCCATGCTGGATGCTCAGTTCCTATCCAGCTGAATGACAGACAGTGCTGGCATTTGAGTCCTGTAGTAGGTACGTAGGCCCTGGAGATCAGAGGAGGAAGGTCACGTGCGTCATAGCAGGAGGAGTGCCACAGGGAAGCAGCCCTTCAGAGAGCCGAGCTGTGGGATTTGCCAGGAGATCTGATCAGAGAGTCGGGAGAGCCCGGTGGGAGTCATTGTCCTTCCCGGGGCAGGTGCCTTCACATGCTGAGAACCCTCATGATACATGTGTCTGGGGCCCAGCAGCGTCCTGCTTTGTGTTAGACTCAGGAGACATACGTGGCGATGGCAGGTGTGGGTGGGGGGCAGCCCAGTGTCTGGGCAAAGCCTGCGTCTTCCCTGTGGGTGCCACCAGCCCTGCTTTGGGGAGATAACACTGGGAGAGAGAGGGGGATGGGGTGCCTTGGCAACAGGGGTGTGGTCCCAGAGCTAGTGACCCCAGCAGTGTGGGATCATGCTGGACATGCGTGTGGGCGGGGCCTCTCCAGCCGTCCTGCTCGGGTCACATGCCTTCAGATTGCAGGATGGGGGGCACTGTCCTCTCAAGCCCAGGTGCTGACCCCTGGAGACTCAGGCCCTGGAGCACGGTGGCTGGACTTGCTTTCCTTGTTTCGAATTCACTCAACACACTTTTGGGGCCCCTACTGGGTGCCAGGTGCTGTCGTAGGGGATACAGCCAAGAGCTAGGCAGAGGGCTCAGTCCCCTAGCTGAGGGGTGCCGAGTGTCGCAGTGCCGCTGGAAGCCAGGGCGCGTACCCCTCCCCCTGTGCCGTGAGAGGCCAGTGCCCGTGTCTTTAGAAGCACAGAGCAGCAGTCCTGGACAGAGTCCCTGTCCACTGGGATGCTGGGCACTTGGGAGTGGGACCCACAGGTGCCAGCTGTACCTGAGCTTCCCTGGGAGGGGGACTGACGGGGACCAGGAAGGCTTTCCAGGAGGGGGTGCCACAGGGTTGGCTGGATTTAGGAACCTGCTTGGTGGGCCTCCCACGGGCTGGTGACAGGGCCTGTGCGTGCAGGTTTTTGCTGCATCGCGGGCCTCTCCCCTCACCTGTGCAGGTGACCAGATGCCTGCCTGGCGGAATTACTTTTACCTGCAGACTTAGCCACTTCCTTCTTTGCAGTCTTTACTCACTGACTTGCTACAACTTTAAAAGCTCTTATTTTTGTGTTTTAGAGAATTGTAATAACGAATGTTACAGCAAATTATAAAGACTAAAAGTGTATATTTGTGGAAATGACTCTGTGTTCCAAAATGACTCACAGGAACTTTTGCATGATTCAAAACCTTGCTTTTAAGGTTTTCCTTTTCAAAGAAGGTTGGGCTCCTTCGGGGGCCGGTGATTATGGTGTGGCGCCTACTATGTACATAGGCTTTAAGTTTCCCTGTTTCTACTTTTCAGCTGCAGGGCACGAGCTCGAATTCAGGCTTAGTCTGAGCCTTGCAGCCTGTGCTGGGCCCCCCCCTAACTGGGCCCAAGGGAGGGGACATGAGGACCGCAGGGTTCTGACATGGCTAGGACACTGCCGCTTCTGCTAACCATGGTTTGTTTCCCGTGGGGAACACCCAGAGTCCGCAGACGCAGAGGAGCAGTGAGAAACTGTGCCCGGTGACGTTGTCTGAAAATTGTGTGGGAGATGCTTTGAGACCTGATGCCCTGGAGAGGGGCCACTGACGTGCCTGTGGCCTGTAGATGGAAGATGGGCAGGTCGCCCGGGTCAGGGACCAGGTGGGCGGTTGGCTGTATGTTCTGGGAACGCTTGTGTGCTTGGTCTTACGACACTGACACTCAGGGAGCACTCCTGGTGACTCACGGGGCACTGCTGTCAGCATTCGTCTTACAGCAGCCGTGAGAGTATGGGGGGCTGTTCTAGATGCCCCAGGTCCTGGAAGATGCCGAATCAGTCGTCGTGGGCTAGGGGCTTGCCAGCTTTGCCCACATCTGGGAAGCATCGCTCACCAGCTGATGCCTTCTTAGGTCATGCGGGTCAGCGGGCTGGAAAGGTCAGTGTCATGGCCCTGCGCCCCTTGCACACGCGGGACAGGCCCTCTGGTCCTGTGCTTCCAATTTCCCGGCCGCGCCTCCGTGTTTTCTCTGACAGGTTTGGCAGGCCCGTCTTGCTGCCCACTTGGCATCAGGAGTATGATCATTTCTAGGAGGGACTGTCAACTGGGTATTTTCCACTCATGGCAGGGAGCCAGCTGTCCTCACACCCTTGCCCTTGCTGAGTGACTGAAGTCACAGGGTTTACGGCTGCTCTTTTCCTGTGCCCGGATCACAGGACCCAGACCTTCCCCGGAGTTATCCATTAGCCATAAACCAAAGGGTGCACTTGTCTTCCTGGCCCCAGGCGGGTGGAGCCACTGCCAGTTCTGGCGTCCGGGAGGCACGAGCATGTCTGCCTGTGCAGTGTCCCACACTGCCCTAAGCGTCCCTCTGTTACTGCCACACGTGTAGAAGTGGGGCTGTGTGCCAGACAAGGGAACCTTTTGTTTTCACCAAACTTACAAGGTACTATTTTTCTTTTCTACACCAGACTTGCAAGTTTGCACTTCTACTCATTTTAAAGATGGGGGAACACAGTCTGAGTGGCGAATAAAGCCGCTCAAGGTCACAAACCAAGTGAGTGGCAAAGCCGATACTGGATCCATGGTTTTTCCGCTGTGCCATGCCTCCTCTCCAAGCAGGAAACTTAAATTTAACAGTGAAACCTGGACAGAGAGCACGGGCCACAGCCAGTGCCAGGGCCTGGGAGTGACAGTGGCTGGGTGCCGCCTCCCCTGGGACTCTGTCACCTCCAGCTGTGTGTTAAAGTGCTTCAAGGGGCCGTTTTGTCTTAATGACAGCAGTATGTCTACACGTGCAATTATTTCTTCTTGTGTGAGATCAGGCCGACTGTTTTCTCCTCGCCCAAGTGCTGTGACAGTGACTATGTCGGGAGGTGCTCAGAGAACTATGAATGAGGTGCCTTCTGAACATCTCCGTGGGGCAGCCCAGAAAATGTGTAGAGCGATTTAAAAATTTTTTGTTAGGAAAGCAACTTTATTTATTTACCTTTTGACCCCCGTCACCCATTTCTCCCACCCCCGACCCCTGCCACCCCGCCTCTGGCAACCCCCAACCTGTTCTCAGTATATGAGTTTGTTTGTTGCTTGTTTTTAGGTTCCACAGAGGTGAGATCATACAGGTACTTGTCTCACTGTCGGGCTTATTTCACTCAGCATAACGCCCTCAAGGTCCATCGTCGTTGTGGAAAATGGCAGGATTTATCTTTGTTATGGCTGAGTAATACTCCATTGTACATCTGTACCATGTCTTGGCTGCTGTGAATGTGCCACAGGGAACAGAACATGCGGGTGCAGATATATGAGTATTTTCGAGTTAGGGTTTCTGTTTGTTTGTCTTTCAGATAAATACCCAGAAGTGGAATTTCTGGGTCACAAGGTGGTTCTGTCTTTAATTTCTGTTTTCTTTCTTTTTTTTTAAACACTTTCTTTTTTCTTTCCCCTTTCTTTCCACCACCCATTCAAGCCGTTGTTTCTCAGTCTGTTGGCCACTCACAGCAGCTCATGGAAGCCCATGGCAGCACTCAGCAGCCCGTGGCAGTTCATGCCGACCACCAGCTGCTCACGGCAGCCCAGCTCCAGGGAGAGACATTGTTCACAATCTTAACTATAGAGGGTGCAGCTCACTGGCCCATGTGGGGATTGAACCAGCGACCTCGGCATTAGGAGCACAATGCTCCAACCACCTGAGCCACTGGACCAGCCCCTGTCTTTAATTTCTTGAGGAAGCTCCATACTGTTTTCCATAGCGGCTGCACCAATTTGCAGTCCCACCAGCAGTGGGTGCGAGGGTCCCTTTTCCTCTACGGCCTCGCCAGCTCTTGTCATCTGTTGTCTTCATGACAGCTGTCCTGACAGGTGCCAGGTGGGGTCTCAGTGTGGTTTGGGTTTGCATGTCCATGATGCTCACTGACGCTGACCAGTGTGTACGTGTTGGCCCTCTCTTCTCTGGAAAAACGTCTGTTCAGATCTGCCCATGTTTTAATCTGATTGTTAGTTTTTTTTGCTGTTGAGTTGTATGGGTTCTTTATAGCTTTTGGATATTAGCCACTTATCAGATGTATGATTTGCAAATATTTTCTCCTACTCGGTAGGCTGCCTTTTCTTTTTGTTGAGGGCTTCCTTTGTGCAAGGGAGGAGGCCTTTTGAAAGATGGATTTCATTCTAATTTAATAACAGAGGTCTTACTCTCCAGTAGCACCTGATTCTAGCAGCCTGAAGCCTGTCTTGCTCCGAAACTGTGCTGCCCAGGCCCTCCCTGTGGGTCCTTTACCCTCTGCCCTTTCCGGCCCCCACAGGACAGACGGGACCCTTCTTACTCCTTCTGCTACCCCAGGACCAGCGGGGGGTGGTTTGTGTGACATGTGAACATGGATATCAGGGACAAAGGGTGGTCTTTACTCTTCAGACAGTCCTGTGTTTTGGGAGCATGGAAAGATACAGGACCAGAGCTGCCCTGGGCTCCTCAGGGAGTGTGTCTTGGCTGGGCCACCTAAAGAGACTAAGGAGGGTCACTGTGTTGTGGAAAGTAATGTTAAAGAAACCAGGGGGTGGAGCCGTTTCTTAGGACGCAGGGCAGATGGCTTTCCCGCGTCCCCTCAGCGTGTGTGCTGCGTGTGTTTCCCAGTGCGGGGCGGGAGGGGCCTGAGGGAGCGTGTGCAGTGGCTGGTGGCCCTGAAGTGGTGTGGATGGGTGGGTCCTGGGCCCATCTGTCTCCTGGCTTCCCTGGGACCAGCGGGACCACATCGTATTCTCGCAGACACTCATCGGTGTGAGAACCCTCCAGGCGGGCACTGGGTCCCGGGACAGTCCTGTCTCCCTGGTGGACACCTCCGTCCAGGTGCTCCTGTGCGCCCAGCCCACTGTTGGTCAGCGTGTTGGGACCCGAGCCCTGTGACCCATCCCGCCTGGTTGGAGGAGGCCGCACACAGCCCCGGGTCTGTGCTTGCTCATGGGGTACTTGGGAAATCTGCACCCTCGGAGACGCTGCCCGCCGCGTCCCAGGGCTGCTGGCGATGGAAGTTGGGCCCAGGGGCTCCCACTCCTTCCTCGTCTGGGTCTCTGGGAGGGCCTTCTCGAAGGCCTGTGGGACCGGTCGTGCTCTGGGCCTGCCTCCCAGCTTCCCGGGGCCCTGCCCTCCCAGCACACTTTCCTGGGTCCAGCCCTTGCACCCAGCGGTCGTTTCCTAATTTTTTGGAGTCTTTACTTTGAAGCCACTGTACACTAATAGTGACTCCGGAGGGCATTCAATTCCGTGAGCTTTGGCACATGGGTCCCTGTAACTGCCTCCCCTGATGAGGACAGGTGTTCCTCGCGCGACTCGTCCCACACGGCAGCCTGTGCACCTTTGCTCCTGCCCAGTGAGTGGCATTCCTGTGTGACAGTCTGTCTTTCAGGTGGTGCTGTCGGTCCTTGCATGTAGCTGCTGCCATGCTTGCACTCAGGTGGCCAGTCTCCGTCCCTTTCCCACCTCGTTGGCTTGTGTCCACTTTAGCTGGCGGCTTGTTTTTCTGTTATGTCCACGGTGTCTGCAGTGATGCTCCTGGGCTTCCCCTGCCCCAGCATCACAGCTTGGCTGCACCAGGTCCGCGTGGATCCGCCCAGCCTGCCCCCAGCTGTGGGCTGTGCCGGCCCTGCCCGTGTCCCAGCAGCTGGGGTCACACGTGCTGTACAGAGCTCAGCGGAGGGCAGGCAGTTTCTCTGCTTGGCTTTGCTCTTTCCTCGTTCCTGGTGGGTTGGCGTCCTTCTTGCCTCCTCTTCCGTCTGTTTGGGGAACTCCTTACAACGCCGGAGCAGGCCTGCTGGCACCGGGCCCTGTCACGACTCCTCCGTCCGAGAATGTGTAGATCTGGAGGGTGTTTTGCTGGCTATAGACTCCTTCACACCTACTTGGAAGCATCTCGTTTACAGATGAGAACACTGAGGCTCGGAAATGTTGCGTCGTCTGTCCAAGCACCTGCCGGGTGCTGGGCCGGGCGGCCCGGGCTTGTCTCAGCATGGGCTCTGCGTGCCCTGCGGTCCTGGGGCCAGACGGGTGTGGGCCTTCCTCCCCCAGCAGGCCCCAAAGGCCAAGCCAGAGTGGGGGGACAGAAGGGATTGGAGCCCAGCCCCTCTCCGCCGACAGCCGCCTCCGCCAGCTCTCCCGCGTGAACCGCACATCGGGTGCATGTCTTCTCCCTTTTGGTCCCGGTGTCCCTTCTCCTCTCCCCCTTTCTTTGGCTGTGGTCCTCGCCAATCTCTCAGATGTGGTCCTTGATTGAATCGCGAGGCTGCTCATCTCAGCGTAACCTCGCCGAGTTGGCCAACTGCCCTGTCACTCTGACGGCAGACGGCAGTGCAGGGGCTTGCCCTGGTGTCGTCTGAGCGCAGCAGCCTGCCTCTGCTGGGAGCTCGGCGCCCTTCCCACCCAGCCAGTGACTCCCTCTGCATTCTCTGCGTCGGAGGCCATGTGCCCGGGTGGTGACTGTGCTTCCTGTGCTCTGACGCTTCTGTGTTTGGTTCCAGGCGCGCACACACCTTAACCGTGCTCTTCATCCTCACCTGTGTGCTTGGCTACGTGACTCTGCTGGAAGAGACGCCTCAGGACACGGCCTACAACACCAAGAGGTAACCAGGCCCCCAGCCCAGTGGGCAGGAGGCGTGGCGGGTCGCTGTGGGCCCTCGCTGTGCTCAGGCTGCTCTTCCACTTCCCTGGGACCCTCGAGGGGACCGTCTGTCCTGTAACCTGCAGCCCACGCTGTGTTTGCGCACGAGACCAGAATGTGCTGTGGCAGATCCAGGGACAGGACCTAAAGAGGGGTTGTGGTCACCAGTTCTGACATGGGAGGGACAAGCGGGGCTCCCACAGCCCCCGAGTGTCCTGCCCCGTAACTCAGTGCTGACACGGTCCACCCGTGACTGCGTCAGATCCCGCAGGGGAAGGGCTCAGTCCCACAAGCCCCCCGCACCCCCCAAGTCCACGTCATCGCCTGGGCTTCAGACCGACTGCTGTAGATCGGAGGTTCCAGGACCCTCCGTGGGTTCGATTCATTTGCTGGAGTGGCTCCCAGAACTCAGGAACCTCACTGGGTCGCTGGTTTATGGGAAGAGGCTGTAACAGGACGACCGTCGGCCGAGATGCCGAGATGCCTGGGGCCAGGTGTGCGGAGGGGCCTGGAGCTTCCCTGCCCTCTCCAGGCGCCGCCCTCCCTACACCTCCTGTTCTGCCCACCAGAAGCCCTCGAAACCACGTCCTTCCGGGCTTTACGGGGGCTGCAGTGCGCAGGTGCAATTGATTAACTCTGGCCACTGGCGATTGGACTCAACCTCCTGGAAGTTAGGGATAGAGGTGGGGTGGGGCCGAGAGCCCTCCTGGCGACCAGTCCCCCTCCTTTGGGGCTTTCACTTCATTCATGTAACGGAAGACCCTTTACTGCTCATCACAGGAAATCCCAAGGCTTTAGGGCCTCTGTGCCAGAAAGGGGAACAAAGACCCAGTATCTGTGTCTCATTATTAATCAGTGTCACTCAGCCTGTGAGTTTGTGTCTGGGGGTGTGTGGGTCTCTGTGATGGCCGGTGATGGTCCCCTGTCAGCGAGCATTGTTGTACGCGCTGTTGATACTAACGCTTTTGGAA